>NC_051398.1:38454612-38463710 GCF_015228065.2 Penaeus monodon
ATAAAAACAATGATACTAACCTTAATCACTTTCAAAGATATTTAAGAAAGAAATCTTACACTTTAAAATCTGTGAAATATGCCAAGGTGTCAAACTTTCCTTCTGTCTGTATAATTAGTCTCAGCCTTCAAAAGTGCCTGTTCATAAACAACACCACCTCTCTACTGTGCTGATGGAAATTATGTCATTCGTTGAATTTCCTATTGTGTATAATGCAGTGTGGTTGAAGATTATATAAATAATATTAATAATGTACAGAATAAAAACAAAAGTGAATAAAAAGGTAACATAAAGAATTAAAATAATGATAAATCACATGAAAATAAGGTCATACTCTTAATAATATCAATGGTATTCAGTAGTAATGATGACATTAATAGTACTAACATACAAATATAAATAATAATGCCCAAGGATACTAACAAAATTAATTACAACAGTAAAAAGAATTAAAGACCTTCATTACTGGCATTCCTAATTTACTCATTACATTTGATGTATAGAATGAACTTGCCTTTGCTATTTTTTTATAAATACTCCAAGAAAAAATATAAATACTGTGTACTATAAAAAAAGACAAGTAACCATACAGCATCAGTCAAAACTCACTACAAATAACACACTATGACTTTAATAACAAAATAGTGCACTTCTAATCATGAATCCCAAGATCTTAGCCATTTTTGGGGATGCAGTAAATTTTTTTACCTTTTTTCTCTATTTTCGAAAGTTTGCAATCATTTTTATCTGTAGTATTTTAGTCTATCGAATGTGAAGATTGCCAGCCACAAATTTGTGAGGTGATACACAGAGACAAAATGAGAGAATTTTTCATAAGGGCTAGCAAAACCGTTTTATACTCAGTTTGGACGCTCTCCCCTGATCAGTGCACTTGTTGAAGCATTGCAAGTTCTTCACCACTGTTCATCACTGGAAAAAAAGCATCCACAAAAAACATTCACTCTTACATCAGTTGGAGCGTCTTTGACTCTTCCCCTTTTGACAGAAGTTTAATATTCTTTGGTGTCATTTGGATCCCTCTTAAAGGTTGCACCATACTTGCTCATGTACTTTCGCACAAAGTCCTTGGTTTTATGTTTTACACTCTCACTGCACTCTAGCAGGTCTATGCTCTGTAGCTGCTTCAGTTCCTTCACCATTACAAAGTGGGTCAGCTGTTCATGGAAATAAGAAAGATGATATTAGTGGAATGCTGATGCAATTTTGCACTTGATACTTTTATTAACAATTATTAATTCAATTGAAACTCATCATTGATTATAAATGAGATCTACCTTGCGAGCCAGGTACTTGAAATCTTCAGTGCAAGTGATTTTGCCTTCTTTGCAGTCACCTCTTCTATACGGGTTCAGCACTGAAACAATGAAGGTTGCCATCCTTGACCTGAAGCTGTCCTTGATCTTCCGTGCAGCTTCACTATTGTCAGCAATGGCTGAGGCTGCTCGCTCTTTGCTCTGAGAGAGTTGTAAACATACAGGTTACACTTCTTACCATGATGCCAAATATTAACCCTTATGATCCGGATGACGTGACAATCATGTCATGGATAATGTGAACATGCCGTCATGGGAAAATTTGGCTGTAGGCTAGGGCTGGGGCAATACAAACTTGGAATTGTGAACATTTCGGCTGAAGGCCAGGGTGACGGGAATGACTCGCCATGAGTGCACAGAGCTCTTGGAGAGTGATTAGACTCATTTGGTGCTTAGTAAGGGGCTTTTGCATTATTTTTATCAATAAATAGGTGTGTGTTGTACTATCCATGAGGTGTGACTGGAAGAGAGCTGGCTCCAAGGAGAACACTATTTCTATGCTCAGGATCCTATTCCTGGCCACCGTGACTGGTGGTGCAGGTTGTATTACAGAAAATTGAATATTATGGGAAAAAAAAAGAACAGTTGCTTATTGTTAATAATCTTACAATGAGTAATGGACTACCTAGAGAGAGATATTGGGGTCTGTGCATAAATGGGCATTTATTTTCCCCCTTTTAAAAATTTAAAAATCTTTATGAAAAATGGCCCCTTAAAAAAAATTTGTTTTTGGGGCAAAATTGTTTTTTAACCCCCCTTTAAGGCAGTAAAAAGTCCCCTTAAAGGCGGGGTTTAAATTTATTTTAAAAGGGGCTTGCCTTTTTAATATTTTTAAACAATTTAATTTTAAAAGGGGAAAAAAATTCCTTGCGGCCCATTCGGAAATTTGGAAATTTTTGGGTTTTTGGAAAAAGGGAAAAAAACGGGGTTTTGAAATGGCCGAGGGTTTGCTCCGGGTTTTTGAGTGGGATTTTTTCCCGGGAAGGGGGAATTTTTAAAAAATAAAAAATAATGGGTAACCAAAAGGGGAAAAACCATTTTTCACCCAAACCTGGGGGGGGGGAAATTTAAAAAAGGGGGTTTTGGGGGGGAAAAAAAAAGGGTAAAATTTAAATATAATAAAATCCTGAAGGGGGTTTGGTTTTTAAAATTTTTTTGGGGGAATAAGGGAAAGAAAAATTTTTTAAAAAAAAAAATTTTTTAAAAATTAATTTTTAAAATTGGGGGTTTTTTAAAAAGGTTTTAAAGGAAAAAAATTTTAAAAATTTTAAAATTTTGGGGATTAAAAAATTTAATAAATTAAAGAAAATTTAAAAATTTTTTTGAAAAGGAAAAAACAAAAAAATTTTTAAAAAAAAAAAAATGAAAAAAAAAAATTTAAATTTTCCAATTTTAAAAAATTTTTTAAAAAATTTTAAAATAAAAAAAAAAAAATTATAAAAAAATTTTTTAAATTTTTTAAATTTTTAAAAATTTAAATTTTAAATAAAATTAAAAAATTTTTAAAATATAAAATTATTAAAAATTAAAAAAAAATATAAAAAAAAATTTTAATAAAAAAAAAAATTATATAATATAAATAATAAAAATATTAAATAAAATTTATTATATAATTAATAAATAATATATAAATTTTTATATTATTAAAATATAAAATATAATAATAAAATTAATAATAATTTTAATATATATATAATAATATAAAAATTTAAAATTTTTTTTAATTATTTTATATATATATATAAAAATTATATATAAATAAAATTTTATATATAATATAATTTTTTTAATAAATAATAATTTTAAATTTTAATATAATAATATAAAATAAAATATATATAAAATTATATTATATATATATTAAAAATTATAATATAAAATTTTTTTAAAATATTTTTATATATAAAATTTATATAATAATATATATAATATTTTTTTATTAAAAAATATTTATAATATATATTATATTATATTAGTATATTATAATATAAATATTTTTTTATATATATATAAATATTATATAAAATAATATATTATATATTTTATATATATATATATAAAAATTATATAATATTAATTTTTTTTATTATATTTATATATATATTTTAAAAAATTTTTTTTTAATTTTTTAATTTTTTATATTTTTTAAAATAAAAAATTTTAAATATTAAATATATATTATATAATTTTATATTAATATATAAAAAAAATTTTTATATATATATTATATAATATTAATATATAAAATTTAAAAAATTAATAAATTATTATAAAAAAATATATATATAATTTAAATTTAAAAATTATTATTATAATATATAAATTAATTTTAAAAACATATTTATATATATAAAAATTTTTTAAAAATATAATATATTTTTAAAAAATTTTATATTTTTTAATATAATATATTTTTTTAATAAAAATATATATTTTATTATTTTTTTTATAAATATATATTTTTTTTTTTTTAAAAAATTTTTTAAATTATTATTTAAAAAATTATAATAAAATTTTTTAATATTTTTTTTTAAATTATATATATAAAAAATTTTAATTTTAAAAAATTTATTTTAAAAATTTTAAATTTAAAAATTTAAAAATTTAAAAAATTTAAAAAATTTAAAAATTAAATTTTAAAATTAATACCTTATATTTTTTTTTTTTAAATTAATTTAAAAAATTTTTATATATTTATATTATTATATTTATTTATTATATATATATAAATTAATTTAAAAATAAAATTTTTTAAAAAATTTATAAATTTTAATATTTATTTTTTAAAATAATATATATTATATATTAATAAATATTTATAATTTTTATAAAAAAATAAAATTATTAAAAATATTTTTATATATTTTAATAAATATTTTTATTAAATATATAAAAAATATATATTAATAATTATTTTTAAATAATTTAAATTATATTTTAATAATAATAAGGAAATTAGAATTATTTTTATAATTTAAAATTTAAAAATTTATATTTTTAAATTATTTTATAAAATAAAAAATATTATATTAATAAAAATTTATTTTTATTTTTTATTTAATATAATTATATTTTAAAAATTTAAAATTATTTTTTTAAAAATTTATTTTTTTATTTTAATTAATTATATATATTATATATAAAAATTTAAAAAAAAAATTTTACTTATTTAATTAAATTAATAATTTAAATTATTTAAATTAAAATTTTAAAAAAAATTTATATTATATATTTAATAAAATTTTATTTTTAAAATATAAATTATAATTTTTATATAAAAAAAAATTTTTTTAATAATTATAATATAAAATTTTAATTTAATATTATAAAAAAAATTTAATATTTTTTAATATTATTATAAAAATTTTTTAAAATTTTTTAAAATTATATAATTATTTTATTTAATATTTTTTTTTTTTTTATTTTTTAAATAAAAATTAAATTATATATAACTTAATTAAAAATTAAAAATTAATATTTTATTTTAAAAAAAATTTTAAATAAAATTATTTTAATTTTAATTATATAAAATTTTAATAAAAATTTATTTTTTATTATAAAGATATATTTATATAAAAATTTAAATTATATAATATATTTTTTAAAAATTATTACTAAAAATTTTTTTTTTTTTAATTTTTTAAAATTAAAATTAAATTTTAAATATATTATTAATTTAATAAATATAAAAAAGTTTTTTAATTTTTTAATTTTAAATTAAAAATTTTTTATTTTAATATATATTTTATTTATATTTATATAATAAAATTTTTATTTAAAAATTTATAATATAAAAATATATTTAATAATTTTTTTTTAAAAAAATATTTTTAAAATTTAAATTTTTAAAAAAATTAAAAATATATAAATAAAATTTATTTTAAATTTAAAAAAATTTTTATATTTTAATTATTTAAATTTTATTTTTAAAAATTTATAAAATTATAAATAAAAAAATTTATATTTTTTAAATATAATAAATATTTATTAATAAAAATTTAAATATTTATTTTTATAATTATAATTTTAATAAAATTTAATTTATTTTTTAAAATTTTTATATTTTTTTTTTAAAAATATATAATATAAAATATTATAAATTTTAATATTTTTTAAAAATTTTTTAAAAATTTTTTTAAATAAAAAAAATTTTAAATTTTTAAAATTTTTTTATTTAAAATTATATATTTTAAAATTTTAAAATTAAAATATTTTTTATATTTTATTGTTTTTATTAATTATTTTTTTTTTTTTTTTTTTTGATATTTTTAAATTTTTTAATTTTTTTTTTTTTTTTTTTTTTTTTTTAATTTTTTTTTTTTTTTTTTTTTTTTTTTTTTTTTTTTTTTTTTTTTTTTTTTTTTTTTTTTTTTTTATTTTTTTTTTATTTTTTTTTTTATTTTTTTTTTTTTTTTTTTTTTTTTTTTTTTTTTTTTTTTTTTTTTTTTTTTTTTTTTTTTTTTTTTTTTTTTTTTTTTTTTTTTTTTTTTTTTTTTTTTTTTTTTTTTTTTTTTTTATTTTTTTTTTTTAAAAATTATTTTTTTTTTTTTTTTTCTTTTTTTTTTTTTTTTTTTTTTTTTTTTTTTTTTTTTTTAAAATTTTTTTTTTTTTAAAATTTTTTTTTTTTTTTTTTTTTTTTTTTTTTTTATTTTATTTTATTTTTTTTTTTTTTTTTTTATTTTATTTATTTTTTTTTTTTTTGGGTTTTGTTTGCCCCCGTTTTTTTTTTTCCCCTTTTTTTTTTTTTAAATTCCCGTTCCCTTATCTGGAGTTTCAACCCGGCCCTGGTTTTTTCCCCCTTTTTTTTTTGGCGGTCGCCCCCTGTTGAAAAATTTCCCCCCCTTTTGCTTTTTTTTCTCTTTTCTGTTTAAATTTTTTTTTCTTTTCCAAGGGCAAAGGGAAAAATTTTCCCCAAAGGGCCTCCTTCTCGGTTCCCTTTTTGGGAAATTTTTAAAAAAAAACGCTTTTTTTTCCAAAATTTTTTTTCGTTACAACCAAAATTTTCCTGGCCGGAATAACCCATAAAAATATGCCCCTTACCGCCCCTTTAATTGGATTAAAAAACCCCCTATGTTTAAAAAATTGCAAAACCCCCATCCCAAAATGGAATATAAGGCCGGCAAGGCAGCCCCCGGCCCCCGGTTAAAATTAAAATTAAGTTTGACCCAAAATGGGACGCCAAACCCAACGGCATGAATTTCCAGACTGTTGCAGTATCCATCAAATTTTTAATTTTTCATTGTAAAAGGAAACCGTATTTTACAATCCCAAAAAAAACCCCTACCATTGAAAATGTAAGTGAAAAAAATAAGGGAGTTTCAGGCAAGGGGGCAATTCATTGGTGTAACCCCCATAAAAGGTTGCAAAGAAGGAAAATATTTTAAAATTTAAAGGTCCAAAAACCAAAATAAAAAATTTTTGGGAATTTTTAAAAAAAAAAAAAAATTTAAAAAAATTTTTTCCCCAAAAAATTTTTTTTTTTAAAAAGTGCCCCTTTTGTAAGGGGACTAAGAAAAAGGGGAAAACCCTGGGGGGGTTTGTCTAAAACCAATTTGTGCGAAATCTAAAATTGGTGCAATTTAAAAGGGGATAAATGAAAAAAATTAAACTTCTGTCAAAAGGGGAAGAGTCAAAGACGCTCCAACTGATGTAAGAGTGAATGTTTTTTGTGGATGCTTTTTTTCCAGTGATGAACAGTGGTGAAGAACTTGCAATGCTTCAACAAGTGACACTGATCAGGGAGAGCGTCCAAACTGAGTATAAAACGGTTTTGCTAGCCCTTATGAAAAATTCTCTCTTTTGTCTCTGTGTATCACCTCACAAATTTGTGGCTGGCAATCTTCACATTCGATAGACTAAAATACTACAGATAACAATGATGCAAACTTTCGAAAGTAGAGAAAAAAGGTAAAAAATTCACTGCATCCAAAACTGGCTAAGATCTTTGGGATTCATGATTAGAAGTGCACTATTTTGTTATTAAAGTCATAGTGTGTTATTTGTAGTGAGTTTTGACTGATGCTGTATGGTTACTTGTCTTTTTTTATAGTACACAGTATTTATATTTTTTCTTGGAGTATTTATAAAAAAATAGCAAAGGCAAGTTCATTCTATACATCAAATGTAATGAGTAAATTAGGAATGCCAGTAATGAAGGTCTTAATTTCTTTTTACTGTTGTAATTAATTTTGTTAGTATCCTTGTCATTATTATTTATATTTGTATGTTAGTACTATTAATGTCATCATTACTACTGAATACCATTGATATTATTAAGAGTATGACCTTATTTTCATGTGATTTATCATTATTTTAATTCTTTTATGTTATCCTTTTTTATTTCACATTTTGTTGTTTATTTATTCTGTACATTATTAATATTATTTTATATAATCTTCAACCACCACTGCATTATACACAATAAGGAAATTCAATCTGAATGACATAATTTTCCATCAGCACAGTAGAGAGGTGGTTGTTGTTGTGATGACACAGGCACTTTTGTGAAGGCTGAAGAACTAATTATACAGACAGAAGGAAAGTTTTAGACACTCTTGGCATATTTCACCAGATTTTAAAGTGTAAGATTGCTTTCTTAAATATCTTTGAATGTGATTTAAGGTTTAGTATCATTGTTTTTTTCCTATTTTTTATTTTTTTAGGGCTGGAGGGGTGAATGACAAGAAAGATACAGAAAAAAAGGATAGGTATTTACAAAACACTCAAACACTGCCGCTGTTGCATGTGGGGTTAATTTCCATTTCTCTGAGATCACCACCATTCTAGTGAAAACCTTTAGTTAGTTTAACATTTTACAGGAAACTTTCTTTTGGGAGTTTTGACTTTTTATGAGGAAGAATCATAGAACAGACATAGGCTGGAAGTCCTGTTGATTGTTGGATTTTCTTTGCTTTTTTTCTCTCACTTTTTTCCATTTTAGTATCGTTTATGCAGGGTATGAGGCTTTTGTCTAAGCCCAAGACGTAGGTTTTATCCAGCATTTTGTATATTAACTCTGCCCACCCTTTAAATTAAATTATATATAATACCTCATGTACATAAGCTGCTGTACAGGCTAATTAATAGTTGATATGAAATCGCATTCAGCTGTATTTTCAAGGCATTGATGTTTTAATTTTTTACTCCATTATATTTGATGTTGAAATTTTGTACCAAGTCCTAAGTACATATTGTTATGTTTTCAACTAATGGTTTAGTTTTGTTTATATGTGTCTAATGTATTCTGAGGAATACATTTGCCCTTGTGATGAAATTAGTATGTAGGACATTCTAGACAGATGTAGGACTGAATGTACAAAGAACCAGACACTGGAATGGAAAAGATTATGCTGTATACCATTGTTTTCTTTACCTTTTTGCACTTGGGTAATTTTGACAAAGTGGATCTTTGTATACAGTACATATGTGAGTGTGATTTTGTATACTTGTGTACACTGGGATGTATGCTAGTGAGTGAGTGTTAGGAATTGGAAATATGTTTTTGTATTTTCCATTCTATGTGAGCAAATACTGTAGACAACCTGACCTTTTACCCCATTCCTTGAATTTTCAATACTATTATCAATATTATTGCAGTGTTATCTTGAGGAATAGTAATGAAAATACCCCCCCCCCCAATAAAATAAAGAATAAGTTAATGTGAGATCTTCAACTGACTCAAAGGAAACTAAGCAGTTGTTGAGCCTTCTCTGTGTAGAAAGACTCAGTCGACTTTAATAGTGGACATGGCATGTATACTTGTTT
>NC_051398.1:38463810-38493810 GCF_015228065.2 Penaeus monodon
TAGATAAGATAGCCTTATTATATGCTCAGTTCCATTCCCATTCTTCTGTATAAAAAAAAAAAAAAAAAAAAAAAAAAAAGGTTTTCAAAAACTTTGTGGACTTTTTCTTTAAAAAAAGAAATTATTAAATGCACAAGCAGCCTTCAGTCACCCCTCGCTCATTCTGAGTTTAACGTTTGACTTGCAAGATGGAAGTTTAAAGATGTTGCTGAGAAATATTGCTGCATTAAAACTTCGAAATTCTATAAAGGATCAAGTATATGAGAAAAACAGAGAAAATAGTTATTATCAGTGTTTGCAGAAGTAGGTCTGGTTTAAAAGAGATAGATAAATAGATAACACAATCAGTTTGCAAAGTGTCACCATCACAAAACATAAACGGATAATCCAAAGTTGGTGTATTTAATTTTTCCTTCTATAGATAAAATGTCTTGCACTCTAATGTTAGTGTCCAGCATAAGCCAAAAGTGTATATGATTCGTGGAAAACTCGTTACAACTTGTTTTTTGTAAGATGGAAAGATAACCATTATTAACCCTTGAAATCTCGGACATTTGAAAGGAATGAAGTAATGGATTAAATCCTAACAGTATTAAATGTGCATTTTATTATAGTATCATGCCCCCCCAATCCCTTGCCCGTTGTTGTCGTGGGGGGGCTTAGAAGGCGGAGACTGGACCCAATGATGGGAACTCCCAACCTTTGACCATCCCTACGAATCAACTAATTTTGCATGGTCTTTATTTTCCTTCCCACTTTTCGTTTCTGTCCCTTCACCCAAACCCCTTCTGCTATCAACCTCCTAAGTGTGAGAGCCGTGCTGAAAGGATGAAAGGCTGATTGGACTTTGTTTGGGGGTTGCCAGTCCTTGAACGGCCTGAGGGAGCCATGGGCACCGGTACTTCCCCTGATTTTTCTAGCCTTACCCCTCAAGGGGACCTGAAAGGGTGTGGACTGTTTTTATCCCCAACATAATCCAGGCTTACCATGGCAGCAATGAAAACTTATCCTCCATATTATGGGCAATGAGGCTTGCCCTTTATCAAATAGCCCCAACGATGTAAACCCACCCGATTCCCTGGACGCCCAGGCTCTCTTTGACCACGGGCTCCGAACACTGCAAACAACTACCCCCCTCAATGCCTACTAGTACAGTAGCCACAACCAGTCCGCAAGAAACATTTCCACTCTCCCAGCACGCTCAACTTCATCACCTCTAACCCACAAGGACCTCCAACATCAACCACCCATCCTCCTTATTAATACCTTACAGCCTTATTGCCCACCTCCCCATAACACTACCTCCTCAACCTACTCCAATCGTCACGCACCCCCCTTCGACTAACACCTATCACTACAACAATATTGAATACCCTCTTCAGCGCAGCATATGGACCATTTTTCGTGATCCCTCCCACAAGCTCCCTACTCGACAACACCCTTCTCTTCCAACAATGTCCCCTCCAAAAACAAGTAGGGTAAAGTCTATTTCCGTAGCCCGACCCACCGCGTCCTCTTGTAAGTAACTCCAAAAACCAAGCTATAGCATTACAAAACTAACAGACCTATATGGTAACCCATCCTTGCAGAACCCATCCACCCTCAATACCTTGCACCGGAACAGTTTTTCAATCTCCCCCACAAATTGCCCAATCTATGACAACGATGGTCAGATTTGGAGAAGACCTACTTGCTTGTCTCACAGCTAGATCAACGTCAGTACAAGCCTACGACTCCATTCCCCCCCCCAAGTAATCTAAAGAACCCACTAACATAGCAAAATTACCTTCCGTAGACATGACCTTCCCTTTTAACGTCTATATGGAGGAGAAGTCCCTGTGCCCTGTTCGTCATACCACCTCCACTTCAGTGGCCAAAATTGTTGGGCGTCTAGGACACCCAGCCAAACATTGCCGTTCCAACAGCCAGATGCCCACTATGTGCCCGAACCTGGCCATACCCGGTTCTAACTGCCTGCACATCACGCAACATGTGCCAACTGTGGCGGCCCCCATAATGTTGTTATAGGGGCGGTCCCACCTACAAATTTGAGTCTGAGGTATGCAACTCTCAGATTTCAAACTGGACTCACACTACATGAAGCCAAACAAGAAGCACGTCGACGTGGTTTCTCTCTTACTCCTTACTCCAGTAATACTGCTCATTCTACCAATTCTCCTAAAACCACCCACCCTAAAACTAACTCCCCCTCTCTACCTCCTACCTTCCCCAGTCAAACTCTTTTGCCATCCTAAACCCAGCCACTCCAATCTCTACTACAGATACTCCAATCACCACTACAACCCCAACACCTTCCTCTCTCCCTCCTCGCACTACCCGTAACAGACAGAACAAACGTTCCACCCCTCTTCCCCTACCACACAAACACCTCCACCTTCCTTTGCCCCTACGCTTGAGACACCAATCCTCTCTTCCCCCCCTCACAAGAAATCCTGTATCCCCCAAAAATCCCCAACCAACTCATGCAGAAGAAACTATTGAAAATATCAAGATTACTTAATGAAACTGACACTCAACCTCCAAATCTTACAACTCCTGCTCCTTTCACACTGCAAGTAACTGCTGATATCCATCCTCCTCCTAACGATATCCCCCCTACACCCTATCCTCCTAACCCCTCCCAACACAGCCCCATCCACCCCGACCCCAACCCCGCCCACATTAACCCTCCCACCATCCCCTCTATCCTTCCATTCCCTCCTGGATACACACGTGAATCCCTTATGTAACCCTCCACCATCCCCTATCCCTTACATCACGTGAATCCCTTAGTCACAAATATCCCCTTACCCTCCTATAAACACCAACTCCCACACCTCTCCCATATCAGACCTCTTGTCCTTATTCCCACCCTCTAGCTGCTTCCCCTAAAATCTCCAAAACGTACTACAATCTATATCATAAAGTATAACTATCCTTCATTGGAATATTCGCGGTTTTCGCTCTCACAGATCCTGACTTTGTCATATCCTTTGCCTTCAAGAGACCTTTCTTACACATCCTCCATACCAATCCCCAATTATCATTGTTCTTCCCCACATTTCCCCTTATGTCTCGTCCATAACTTACCTCTGCTTTCCCCCACCTATCTCCCTCACCGACCTCCCAACCTATCAGACATCCTTACAGAATCCCACACTTTCTGTTTCAACAACCTATTCTCTTTCCTCATACATACCCTCCATCTAATCTAACTCCTTACCACACCGACTCTTAACCCTTTCACTTACCAATCCTTTGCCCAGCTTAGACAACTAATCACTAACTCAACCACCCTTCCCTAACATTAACTATAGTGCTACATGACCTTAGATGTCTAGTACATTTCTCTTGCTTTTAACCATTAACCATTATACCTGGTAGCAGTCTTTCTAGTCAAATCATCACACTAATAAATTACATACTGTAAAACTATTAATCTTCTGGTCATCTCTATTTCATTGGAACATACGTTTTGAGACGGATCTTGGCTTCTTGTGTATTGGCCACACCTGGCTAATACTCCTATCTGATGTCACATTCTGTCCCTATGTTCCCTATGTAATGGTCTTCTTTCAGTTCCACACATTCTGTTGTCCTCTCCACTCTTTACTGCAGCCCGTACTTCTGCTTTCTCTCACCTATCCTCCCTTCATCGACCTCCCACTTGTTGGACATCCTTAAGGAATCCAACACTTTCTGCTTTGACAACCTGTTCTCCTCCCTGAGATTCTTACACTTGATTTAATCCCCCTTACTTAATCCTACCTTAACCTATTCCCTCATCAGCTCCTTTACTCCTCTTTAACCTTTCCAATACTACTATAGAATGTTGATGTATAGCAACTAATTACTAACTCCCTTCCCTGCCATTTCCCCCCCCCCAATCCCTTGCCCGTTGTTGTCGTGGGGGAGCTAGGTAGGCGGAGACTGGGGAACCCTAATGATGGGGAATCTCCCCAACCTTGGGATCTCAGCCCTCTGATCTTCATACTGAATTTTGGCATCTTGTTTTTATTTTCCTTCCCAACTTTCGTGTCTATCCCTCACCAAACCCTTCTGCATCCACCTGCCTAAGGTGGTTGATGAGCACGTGTCTGAAAGTGATGAAAGGCGACTTTGTGCCAGTCCTGAAACGGCTCTGATGGGAGCCATGTGAAAGCACGGTACTTCACCCATGATTTAGTTTATTAGCCCTTACCCTCAAGTGGGACCCTGAGGGGTGGGACGTTTTTATCCTTCCTAACATAATCCATGGCTTAAACATGGCATGTAATGAAAACATATCCCCACTATTTTAGGGGACAATATGAGGGTGAGTTGGCCCCTTTTACAAATAAGCCCCCAATGATGTAACCCACCCGATTCCTGAGACCCATGGCTCTACTTTGTAGCCACTGGCTCCGAACACGCAAAACTACCCCGATCAATGCCTACTAGTTACGTACCAACAATCAACCCTTAAGGAATACATTTCCACTCTCCCAGTCCAAGCTCAACTCAACCACCATCTACCCCCACAACCTGCAAACAATACCCACCCCATCCTCCCTTATTATACCTTTACAGCGCGTATTGCCCACTACCCATAACACTTATACCTCCCTCAACACTACTCAATCTCGCACGCTCCCATAGGTCCCTTCGACAACCCTCTGCTATCCCTATCTAAACAATTTTGAATAACCCTTTCAGCGCCGCCCAAATGGGACCGTATTTTCGTGATCCCTCCTTTCACATGCTCCCTACTCTGATTAACACCCTTCTCTCCAATCAATGTTGTCTCCAAAAAACTAGTAGGTATACAGTCTCTTTTGTCTGTAGCCGACTCCGATCGCTCCCGTTCTTTTCACAGTAACATCCGAAAAACCAAGCTATAGCATTTTAACATAAAACTATACAGCCCTATATTGGTATACCGCCCATCCTTGCACTAGAAACCCGCATCCATACCCCAATTACTTTGCACCGGAAAACAGTTTCAATCTCTCACAGCAAAATTGCCCTAATCTATGACAAAGATTTGGTCAGATTGTGGAGATATACTTGCCGTCTCACAGACTATGTATTTTGCAACATCAGGGCAATGCTACTCAAATTCCCCCAGAGGTCAGAGTAAAAGAAACCTACGGTAACATAGTCCAAAAATACCTTCCGTAGACAATGACCTTCCTCTGTTTAACGTTCTACATAGGACGGAGAATCCCTTACCCTTGTTCGTATCCATATACAACCTCTATCCACGTCACACAGTTGCCAAAATTGTGGCGTTTAGGTACCCCAGCCAAAATTGCCGGTCCACAGCCAGATGCCCACTATGTCTGCCAAACCTGGCCCCATAACCGCTTACATGTACACCGCTCTGCACCATATCACGTCACATGGGCAACATTGTGGCGGTCCCCCATAATGTATTTATAGTGGGTGTCCCTACCTACAAATTTGAGTCTGATTGTAGCAACAATTCTCAGATTCAACTTGGAGAACACTACGTGAAGCCAGACGGAAACCACTGATTCGACGTTGGTTTTCTCTCTTACTCCCTTACTCCAGTAATACTGTTCTACTCTATCAAATTCTCCTAAACCCACCACCTCCTGTAATCTAACTCCCCCTCTTTACACTATCCTACCTTCCCCTAGTCTAAACTCTTTTGCCATCCTAAATTTCACAGACTCACTCCAAATCTCTACTACAAAATTTCTAATTCACCACTACAACCCCAACACCTTCAACTGCTTCTCTCCTGTTGCGCACTACCACCCGTAAACAGACATGAACAAACGTTTCCACCCTCTTCCCTACCACACCAATCACCTCACCTTCCATTTTGCTCCTATGCGTTGAGACACCTATAATCCTCGTCTCCCCCCTCACAAGAAATCCCTTTTAGATGCCCAAAATCTTCCCAACCAAATATCCTTCATGATAGAAACCATTAGAAAATATTTGTCAAAGGGGACTTAACATATATGAAAAAACTGACACTCAACATCCAAATACAACGGCCACCTCCACCACTCCAAGTAACTGCTGTATCCATCCTCCTCCTAATGTATAGTCCCCCCCTACATCCCTAATACTGTCCTACCCCCTCCCAACACAGAACCATCCCCCCCGACCCCAACCCCGCCCACATTAAAACCTCCCACCATCCCACTCTATCCCCTTCCACTCCCTCCTGTGATACACACGTGAATCCCTTATGTCAACAAGTATACCCTTCCTGCAGACCCTGAATGTCTCCTAATTACCCCCTACTAGAGAAACACCAACTCCCACACCTCTCCACATCATTCTCAGACCTCTCAATCACGACCTTCCCACCACCTGTCGTATGCTACTTCCCTCTCAAAATCTCCAATCATTATACTGAATTGGAATATTTCGAGTTGATAGCGACTCACGGTGTTTCCGCTTCCCACAGACCGATCCTTGTCGGGTTCATATCCTTTCCTCTTATAATCCATCTATTGTATGCCTTTCAAGAGGACTATTTCTACTACATCCTCCACAATTGACCAATTCCCCCAATTATCATTGTTGTCTCTTCCCACATTCCCTTTAGGTGTCTTCACATTTTTTTTTTTTTTTATTTTTTTGTTTTGTTCATACTTATCAATCAGGACAAAAACAAGCTTATGTCAAACCTCCCTTTCAAAACCAATTGTCCCGTTGCACAGTTCATCCGTATCTTGTCTTTTCATCGTTGGTATCGACAGGAGTTCAGTCTACATTTCTCCATATTTTACCACATTATCCCATGACTTTGTTTGCTTTTGAAAATCTAATTTTGCCCAACTTTCAACAGACCTTTTACCTACATTAGTGTGTGAATTTAATACTGCCACGCACCATCACTCTATGGGTGTGTGATTCTGGCACAAACTCCCGAGGTCAGACTCTAGAGCGCTTCGAGTCTCCACAGCGGCACCTTTACTATTCTAAATTGTCAGATTATGCCTCCCACCACACTTTGTGATACACGCACACTGCAAATCTTTTTCATGCATTGAAATCTCTATGTTGCCCACCTTTGCTGTACTTCATTTAGATTCCACACTGGTTCAGTTCTGGTAAGACCACTTTCCTTAGTAAGTGACCACTTTTCCAGTTTGCTTTCTCCTAACTTCATTACGTACACTCCCTGTAACTGACGCCCTTCACGCTGTGTTTGCTTTTGATAGAGCCGATCGGCATTACTTTCACTTCACTCCCCTCTGCTATTCATTACCCTCCATCGCCCTCTTCACTCCATTTCAGATATATGATTACAGTGTATTTGTCACCAAATACAGTCTTAAGAGCACTGACTTACAGCTATCGACTTTTTTTGAACCTCATAGACCATATAATCTCCAAATGTTTCCCTGTTGGAATTCGATTTGCACTAAAGCACTTTTGCTTAAAACGTGCAGCCTGGTAACAGTTACGCTACAAAAGAACGTACACCAAATCAACTGAATCAGCTATTCTTATCTCCTTTTAAAAGAGCATCTGCCTATCTTTCGTCGTTTACAATCTGGAATAGTAAAACAAATAGCTGTGTGCGAATAATTATGTTTCATCAATTACATTACTCTACATCTATTCTCAAATGTTTGGCGCCGAATTCAAATAAACTGTGTACAGGCAATATTTCTAGCCCCACCCCATCCGTGCCCCTGTCTCCATTATTTCAGATACCCTCATTTTCTGATCCTTTTCGCAAGTCGCTAATGAATGGGGTGATGTATATTTCAGCCAGGTCAATGTAGGGGTGTTCTCACCTTTCACTCCCCACACTCTCTATCTATTAAGATCACAAGATGAAACGTACCCCACATTACCTTCACACCAATGCATCGGCTGAGTCCTTGATTAAGCCCCATTTTCTTCCTCTGAACTCATTATGCCCTACAATCGTGCCACGAACACTCATGAAGGCCTGAACCGGATTCACTTTACCGTCTGCTTGTGCGCAACTCCATCTTGTCCTCATCAGTTATTCCATTCCTATTAAAATGTTTACAACCGACATTTTGGACATCAGGAAATTTCCCTTCTAATGTGGTGAGAATCTCTTATCCTTTCCCTTCTTGAAACCCAATTAAATCGGGTATCCCTTCCTAAGACTATTCGCCACCAATTCGCACTAACTAGCGCTTGTGTGCAAAACTATTAGAGCGCAATGGTGAATTCCGCTTAATTGTGGTATCTTGAATCTCACAATCTTCTCTCTCCTTCCCAAATTCAGGTTGTCGCCGTGCAGAGAAGCACAGCCTGACCCTTCATTTGTTAATTTTGAGACCATATATCACATCTGCACTTTGCATGCATGAATCCTGTACTAGCTATTTTTTTTATTTAGATAAAAGCACATATGATACGACATGGCCTTATGGTATAAACATATTCTCCAACAATTGTGCCTCTCTAGGCATTTACGTTGGAAAACATGGGGTCATCATAATAGTCCTCCTCTCCCACAAAAAGCACTTTCCAGTGTCAAAAATCGCCTCTGTGCCACATCATCGTTGTCTTTCCCCAAAATATCGAAGGGGTCCACAATGGCAGTGTGCTTCTAGTACCACTGTTATTCCTTCGTGCTGTGTAATGATATTGTCTTCATAGTTAATACCACCAGGAGCCCGGTCATATCAATATTGATGTGATGATTAAACCATCTATGATCTTGAACCATCCCTACCATAAATCTCTACCAATGTCTTCAATCGTAAGTCTCTATCAGTTATCATTCCTGGGCCACAAACCATGGCTTCCTGTCTTCTCAACTCTAAATCCTTTATGTCCATTCTTTTCTCTCACGCTCCCATCGTGTTAGGTTCCGATACCCCCACTGTGTCGTTCTTATTATGGCACTTTGCCACTCAATGCCGTTCTCTGGCAAATGTCATAGTGTCATTTTTGGTGACTCAAACTGTCCTGGCAGACACATATTTGTACACCATTAAGTAAAAATGCTCTACGCGTCTTTCGAATCTCACAAAAACTCTATACGATTCATATCATGGGGCTCAGATCGCAAAACCTCTCCTTCATCTTCATGTTAACATGATACCTCTGTCCATTCTGATTATGTGATGCGTCATATATCTACTCCTCTTGCCTTCAACTTCCTCTCTTGTATCCATATCTTGATACAACCTAGCACTGGGTCTTCGTCTTTTAGCCACTAGGTGCACTTTCGACCCCTCCCAGTTGAGAGCTCTTTGTATCACGAATGTCAGCATAACAATCTCTATCTAGGACGTCGTTCACTCACGTCTCTCTCTCCCGATGCTAGTTAATTTATTGTTTTTTGTTTTTTTGTTTTTCTTTTGACATCCAATTTCCCTCACTAGACTTTAAAAATCCCACAACCCCTTACTTCTACTTTAGCTTTCATCTCCCGATTACCCCTATCTTTCTCCACTCGTCATGGATTACCGTCTCCGCTCCATTCCCTTTCCCCATCTCCAATTCTCTCCCCGTCACGTTCTATGTCCATTCCATCCCCTCCTTGGGCTTGATATGTCACCTCCCAATATTTGCTCTTCTGTTTTCCCCGACCCACCTCAAAATTCAAAATTCCTCTACGTCCTTCTCACACATTCTTGAGCCATGTCTCCATATCATTCTCTAGTATCAGTATATTCTCGAGTGCTCCAAATCATCCTCACCCCCCCCACGGTGTGGTGTTTTGCAGTAATCTTTCTCCAACTTTGTACTTTTCAAATACCCTTTTATCCTGAATGCCAGTGTCCTACTAAAGGAAAACTGTTATGCACACTCCTTTTTGCTCTGAATAACATATATATTCACTCTCCTCTTCCTTTTTACAATTTTTTACGACTCCCGTAACTCATTAACTCTCATAAAGTACAATACACACCATGACCAACCACTGGTTGTGTACAAGACGAGAAACTGGTTGTTGCTACCTGTCCACACGCCATAAAACAATCAAATTTTGTGGTGTGCCCAAGCCATGTTGGGACATCCAGGCAAGGATGAACAGGCCAGATACACGTGTAGCACGCCAAGTCTGCTGTAGTCCACATTCTATACCAACACGCTTCTCACGATATCCCAGCCACGGATGTATTTACCACACACATCTTTGTAAGGAACCTTCTTGTATAATCGATGGCTAATCGTTGGTCAAGCTCCGCACTATATGATAAGTCTATCTGTAATAACTATCAATCTCCTCTGGTCAACGCCATGTTCATCGGAAAGCAGGAAGTTGGGGAGACTACAGCGCTCTCGCCCGTATTTTACGCATTGGCAGCAACATCGTCTAACACACTTCCTATCTGATGTCGACATCTGATCCAACCCTGTATAGTTTCCTTTTGTAATGTTCCCCTTTCAATCCCACATCATTCCCTATTTGTCGTGCCCACGTGTTTGAAACAACCCGTACCTCTACTTTCCCCCACCTATCATCTCCCTTCATCCGACCTCCCAACCTATAGATATCCTTACAGAATTCCTACACGTTTATGCACTTCAACAACCTTATTCTCTTTTTCACGAAACGCTACATATCCTTCATCTAATCAACTACTTACAACTACCCGGTCCCTAACCCTTTTCCACCACCAATCTTTTGCTCCAGCTTAGACATAAACTATCATCACTAACTCAATATGACACCCTTTGCCCTAACATTAACTATAGTGCTACAGGACCTTAGATGGTCTAGCACATTTCTCTTGCTTTATTACCATTGTAAACATAAATCCTATTCCCCGCCCTTTCTAATACTATACCTTCCTATTAGACCTTCCTATTAGTACGTACAGACATATATTAGATGTCTAAACATTTTGTATTTTGCTTTAACTCATGATACCATTTGCGTAACAATAAATAAATCTCCTAAATCCTACCCACAATCCCATGCACCTGTTTGAATATCATGTTAGGGACTGAGGGCCCTACTGTTTGAGGGATTGTTTCCCAAACTGTGGGCCTCAGACCCTCGGGTCAGCCAGTTTTGCATGGTCTTTTTTTCTTCCCCTTTCCCTTTTCCTTCTGTTCTCCAATCTTATCTTTATGAACTAGCCTGTCTGTGGAACTCTGGTTTCCTGCCCTCCTGCCCTGCCTTTGTGATATGTACACATCACTTGATACTATTTTTATCCCTCCTTTGATGCTTTGCTGTCAGCTTTGAGCAACTCTTTGAGTCCTCCATCTCAGGCCATTACTCAATTTTCAGAATACATCCCTTCCTCTCTCCCAACATCCTCCACTCTATCTCCTGCACATTAATTTTTTTTTACCCCCTCCTCTCTTATTACTACTATTCATCCTTAATGTCCATCTCTCTGCAGTACTACTACATTTCCCTCTTCCTCCTGCCTTTGTCCTTCTATTACTTCCACCTCTACAAAGCTCTCGAGTATTCTTTTTTTTGTGGGATTGATGTTCTGTTTGTGGATGTCCCCATAACATATAATTCCATCCTGACTCATACCCTCCTCTTCATACTAATAATGTCCTCCTAAAATACATCCGTAGCAGTCTCTGCAGCTCTTTTTGATTGGTTTCTGCCTTTAATAGTCTATATTAGTATGTACCCTGATTTGACCTCACTGGGATTATATGCAGTGTTGGTCCAGGCCTCACTTTGTTCCTTTAATTACTTGTATATGCCCACGTACACACTTATAGAAATCCTGTAACAAACAAAGAGTGGTCAGACTGTGAAAATGACATGCTTGCATACCTTGTTGGCTATGATACAGCAATAGCATAGTGCTGCTCTCTTCCTTCCAGAGGCTGCTGTAAGTCTAATATTGCCATGATTACCTTCCATAGACATGACCTCCCCCATAAGTTTATATTGGAAGAAAATCCTTTTGTCAAACCATATTGACCCCCCCTCCGTAAGTGTCAGAAATGTTGGTGCTTTGGCCACCCTGCCAAGTACTATTTGCTCCACAGCCGTGTTCCTTATGTGACCAACATGAGACTATTTTAACTGCACCAATTGGCTTGTCCTGCCGGTAGCAGGTTCTCAAGATTCAAAATCTTGGTCTCACTGTTAAGTTGAGGCCTAGGATAATATAGGTACAAGATTTTTGTCTTTTCCTCATTCCTATTTCAAAGCTAATCTTTGCTCCACTTCTCACACTCCTTCTCAAGACCCCCCTCCCCCCACATCCCTTACTCATTGCCATGGAGGGTTTAGGTGGTGGGGACTGGGGCCCAATGTAGGGATCATTCCTGCCTTGGACCGTAGCCCTCGCCTCAAATAATTTTGCTGGGTTTTTTCGTTTCCTCCTTTCCTTTTCCATCTCTTCATCTGTCCACTTATCCAGATTGTCAACTCGCATTTACCCTTTTTGCCACAATACTTTACCATAAGCTGTGTAACCTTTGATGCCTTGGTACAGTTTGTGTTTATGTTTTTGGGGGGGGGGGACCCACTCCATTTTCTTTAGGAAATCCACAAATATTGCCTTACTGAACCAAAAAACTTCACTGGGGGCTTTGCCCCAAGCCCCATCCTATCACTATGTTTTGTATACACTGCTAGACCTTAGATACTGATCCTTCCCCTCTTGACATTCCTAATTCCTAATCTCATTCCACAAGTTCTTCTCCTATCTTATCTGGCACTCATCTCTACCCTTATTACCATTGCTTGCTTCATAATGGCTCTTTTGCATTATTCCTCATGCAATTTTCCTCTACCTTCCCTCCATTTGATCTAAACACCCTTCACAGCCTCCTTACCCTTTTACTAATCCTCTGCCTTACTTCATTTGCTCCCCTCTTTACTCTTTTCACCACAATACCATAGTACTATGACTTTTGATGCCAAGTACATTTATTTATGTCAACCATTAAACATCATTTCCATATCTTCCTATCCTTAGTATGAGTATAAGCTAAGCTTAGCTTAGGGGCATGACTTCAGTTAAGGAATTTTCCTTGGGAAGATGTCTGATGTTCCGTCCACGCAATTGAGCACTTGCTTAATGTCTGTTGTTTGAGCAAAATTGATGGGCAAACTAATGGAGTGCCCATGCCTGTGATCAAGCAAAACAACCAGATAGGACTGTCTGTCTGGTAGTTTGACTAGTTGCTGCTGGGTATGAATGGATGACCCTTGGCAAACCTTGGCAGCCAGTTTTTCTATCTCACGTCACCACTGAGAAATGTCTGTTCCTCTGCCAATTTTTTTTTTTTTTTTTTGAACACTAACATATATTTTTATATTGATGATAGTTTATTTATTGAAAAATTTCTTCCACATAAACATCTTTGGTCATTAGTGGTGTATACAAAATACGGTGGGGCTTGGGATGAAGCCTCCAGGTAAGGGAGTTTTTTTGGTTCTGTAAGGCAGTTTGTGGATTTCCAGAATGGTCAATGGTCAAAACAAACAAATGTGCTAGACATCAAAGCATTATGAGAAGTAATGTGGTGAAAAGGGTTAAAAGAAGTTAACGATTAGGAAAACTGAACAGGAAACGGGGATGAAGAGAAGGAAAATGAAAGGGGGAGAAGAAAAGACCCTGCAAAATTAGTTGAAGCAAGAGCTGAGGTCTAAGGCATGGGTGATGCTCTACATATAGGCCCTCAGTCCCCGCCTCCTACGCCCCATGACAACGAGCAAGGGATTAGGAGGGCATTAATAATAACAATGGACAATAAAACAATATTATTTTCTAGTAAGTTTACTTTGGCACTTTTTATGCATTATTAAAATACATTTTGTAACAATAAAAGCAAATTAATGAATACTGATAAAAACAGAAAATATCTCGACAGTAGTCTTATGGTAAAACCTGGTATATCACCTCTGACCTTTCATTAAAGTAATTCAATTGTTCTAATATCATTGTACAACCATTGATAATATAATATCAATTACCACCATGTAACAATTAGGATTCCCAGGGAATTTTTTTGCAAGCTGAATAAGCAACCTTTTTAATGAATAACTGAATTAATTAAACATTCTTGATGCATTTGTGTTCTCATAAATATATCTAAAAATAGAGAGAGCATATAATTTAAGTCAAGACAATTAGGTACAACCGGCAACTATTATTAAAGACTATCTTGAACACATTTGGTATAACTTAATCCTGTGGTAATTTCTGATACCACATGGTACTGGTATAAGGCTGTATTTTGTGCACTATCAAGTAATACTGAACGTAAAATGGAAAAGTTTGACATACAAAAAAATTCCTGTAGCTCAATGTTTACATTACAAAAAGTTCTTTAAATCTGTACATGAATGATGGCTTTACTCATACATTTTTAAAATTATGAGATTAAGAAAATTCACATTAACAAATAATTATAGACCATATAAAAAGAAGTTCCAGTATGGAGTCTCCTTGCACCACTAACAAACATTTTTAACAAAAGGCACTTCTAAATTTTTTTTTCAAGATGTAAAAGGCACTAAAAGTTCTAGTAAATGCAACTTTCCAAAGGTTTTGATGATTTCATGAAATTATTTATTTAGGATGATAGCACCAAACACGTATATCAATGATAAATTTAGCAAGTTAAGAAATATTACTGGTTAATCACACATCACTTTAGCATTTTTATTCCTTGAATACTTCTAGAACTGCTTTACATGACTGGGATATAAACCAGACATGGACTGCATTCAATTAGTACAAACAAACCTAATATAAGAGAAGAATCTAGAACATTTGCATAAACTATTCTATTATTGAAAGAATGTCACCATTTATCATTATCTCACATTTTAAGTTTGAAACAAATCAATGCCTTTTTATATAAACATGTGAATAAAACCTATTTCTGAATTGATTGCCCAAAGAAATTGTTTTAGCTCAAGATATCTGAGAATCTGTCTATCTTCCTGTAAAAGGTAAAACTGGATTATGAAGTATTTCACATCAGGCACTATTTTGTTCAAACCTCAATGTAGATTTTGGTAAATAACATAACTTGCATAATGTCAACATATCCTTGTAGTAAAGTTCCTTGATACATCTTCATAATTAGCTATTCAATAATGAACATGAATGATCAAAGTATATTACTCTACTTTTCATGAATGACATACTTAAAATCATCTAGAAGGTATCAATAAACAGGAGAGAAAATGTTCCCTAAAATGGCAGGTAACTTTAGGCATAATGCATTCCAGAAATCAAAACAGTACAATGTACACTTTAATTGCACATTTTTTTAAAAATTAAATAAAAATGTTAAAGCTACATATATTAAGGCATTATAAAGCTCTGGAACATAAATGAAGTAAAGTATCCAAGGTACTGCAAGATGAGCACCATTTGTGCATGGAAACCTTATGCTACATCCCTCTTTCTTGAAATCTTCCTGTTCTTGGCTTCAAAATTCTTTGGGGGTGGCTGGCTTCCAGATGAAATGTGTCGCTGGTACACACTGTGAAGGTAGTGCAGATAAATTTAAATATATGGGAAGGTTAGACAGGCATAAAAGAAACTCAATAACAGACTCCTTTTAAAAGAAATAGGTTTACTATAGGAACAAAGTATACAAAATTAAATTCCTAAAATTAAAATGGTGGAGAAAATATTTCTCATAATCCATTAGCTATTAAGGACAACCAAATTATCTTGCAAAATGTTCCATGATAAGTTGCATATGTACACTCACAACTTGTATGATTCATTACGCAGCATATCCATCACATGGGAAGGTCCAAGGAGGAGTTGATCAGCAATCATTGGTACCCAAGGATTACCTTCTAGACGCAAACAAGATCTTGTGCCCAACAGATCCAGGTGACCTAGATAAGAAAATTCATTGTTTTAAAATGATGAATGGTTAGTCTAACTACACAACTTGACTTTACCACTAAAGTTATTCCTGTTTACATTCTGTGGTTCAATATATTCTCTACTACATATGTAACTGACATATTTCTTTTAATATTAATAATAGTAATTATAGAAGGGTTCTTTACCAACTTCTGGAGGAAGAACCTCCAAGCGATTTCCCTGAAGGTGCAACTCTCTTAAGCGTGTCAGCTCACCAATTTCCCTGGGGACCACTATCAGGTCATTGTCTCGCAGGGAAAGCTGTAGGGAATAATTGAGACCGAGCTGAAACAAGCTTACCTTCTACATGCATGCTAATGTTGTTACACTATTGAATTATTATTTAGAAAGGTGTAAAAGTTTTTATCTCCAATGAAGTGCTTAAGACAAATCAAAATCCAAAGATATCAAGAAATATGGTAGGTACATTAAAACTTACAATCTGCAAGTTCTTCAAATTCTTGATTTCAGGAGAAATGTACTCAAAATCATTATCGCCCATATACAGTGCCCTTAATGACTCTGGCATGAAGAAGAGTAAATAATTAGTAGATGCATCTGCATATACAATAAATATTTTAAATTCCTCTGTCAACATTTCCTTTAAGATAAATTGGTAAGATCTGCAAGTGAAATTCACATGTCAAGATAATCTCCCAACTAAACCAATAAATACATATTGACCTAGTGGGAATAGACAGGAACTGTGAGTCCTGATAATTTTCCCTCTCCATTATTCTGACTGCACTCTTTGCCTTACACAGGAACATAAAAAACAGTACTTCCAGTCTTTAACTTACCAAGCATAAAGAAATTGCCTGGCAGTGAATCTCCCTCTGAGATATTATTGTAGGTGATGTCCAAGACCTCGAGCACAGGGAAGGAGCCAAATCCCCTTGGCAACTCGTCTAATCGGTTCATTCTGAGAGGTAGGGGGGGGGGGAAATATATATATATATATATATCAATGTACAAAATCAAACAAAGCACACCTACCACAGGAAGATTACCATTTGTTGGATGATGTGTGCTGCCTTCACATGATATATATAATACTTATATCAATAAGCTTGTCAATTTATTAACAAACAAAATCTAAAGAAATTCTGCTACTTACAAACAAGTACATAGTGTTGAAAATAAATCTAAACACAAAATACGAATCCACTCAATGCAAACACAAAAGCTTACCCAACATTAAGGATGCGGAGTTTGTTGAGGGAAGAGATGGATGTTGGCAGTTCCTCAATGATGTTGTTGAAGAGATTCAAGATTTCAAGATTGATTAGATTAGCGATGGCTGCAGGAACTTTAGTCAGGCGATTGTGTGTTAGTGTCAATCTAGTAATGTGCTCCAGAGACACTGTAAAAGTAATAAATAAAAAAAATAAGTAAAAAAGTCAAAACTGTATTTTTTGATACTCACAAATTAGAACCGTCATTTCCCCAGAAATACACTTTCTCATGTATGGATGAGATATATGTGTATATTCATCTATTCTTGTCTACAGATGGTAGTTAATAAAATAAATGTCTTCACTTGCCTCTGAAATTATATGAACAGGCAAGTATACAAGAGTACTGTAAACACTCTTATATATAAAATTACACCATATGAATTACAGACCTATGTATAAGGCAGAACATTTTTCAGTAAACTGTTGGATCTGTGTACCTTGCAGCATGTTTGTAGATCAAAATTTGAAGACTAAGCTTCCCTGAGTGGTGACTCTCTCAGGACCTTTCATCCTCTTTGCAAAACCATTGGCCCATTTTTTTTTTTCAGTTTTGCCATATCTGAATTCTATATTTGTCAATGGTTATGTTATGTCAATATGATTATAGACTTTTTTCATTGAGCAGACAATGTCACCCACATCCAATGGGTTAAGTAGATTATCTGATTTACATAGTATGAAAAATGCTCATTAAAATCATCTATCTGCATATAACTCAAGAATCCCTAAGAATTTTCCAGTAAGAATTTAAATACTCTAAAGTGATTCACTATCTTGACTTTCAACTTATCATCGCATTGATATTGAGAGCATACAGTGTGTCCACTGTGTTCTGTTTATTAATACTGCTCACACAAAGATGGCTTCAGAAATGGCTAGTTACCAGAGTCAGCTTCTTGGCTTACCTGACCTACCTACTTACCCTATGTACTGAATTTCAGGAAAGAGGTTTTTATGTTTAGTAATAATCATCATCAATAACGGTATGCTCATGTTTGAGCAGCCGTGGACCTCTCCACCATCCTTCGCCACTCAACTCGATCTTGTGCTTTTCTTTCCGCTTGTACCATCAACAACCCGCAAATATCTTTGATGTTGTCGCTCAGTCTTGTCTTCGGTTTACTAATGGTAAGTTACAATAATTTGGAGCAACATGTAGAACTATTATTCTTATTATTTGAATAATTATTATCACTATTATTTCTTAATCTATATTTTAGCAATATTGCAACAGTAGTAACAGCAGTAATTTTGCTAATAGCATAACTCTTACTATGATATTCTGCCATTATTATTAACACTGTTGTCGCTAACGCATGATGCTATTGCTGTTATTATCATCACCAAAATTGTAAGAAATGATTGGCTTATTATTTCTGTAATGATGATTATAATGATGATATTTGTGACCAAAGCAGTTCTAACGAATGCATGGACTATATTCAAACACGAATCAACATTAAAAACATAACAAATAAATACATGCACATAGAACACAGTATTTGAGGCTGAAATGGAAGGGAGGGAGACAGACAGACAGACAGACAGAGGGAGAGGGAGAGGGAGAGGGAGAGAGGGAGAGAGGGAGAGAGGGAGAGAGGGAGAGAGGGAGAGGGAGAGAGAGAGAGAGAGAGAGAGAGAGAGAGAGAATGAAAGAGGAGGAGGAGGAGGAAGAAGAAAACAGAAAACTCAGAAATGGGGTAAACAGGTGGGATCAGGTAGGCTTCAATGATTAGGTACTTCTAAAGCCAAATTAAACAAAATCACATTGGACAGTGCATGTACCCAGCAATCTGCTAAACCTAACTAGCACTTGCTACAGTAGTTAAAATCAACACTGATGGAAAATATTAGGTTACCAGTAGTGAGTACATGATATATTCTTTTCTTGTGTAAAATAACTAACATTTAATTTTCTTCTTTTGATGTCAGGTACTAAGTAATTTAATACATACCTACATATAACACTGGGGCTTTTGTAGTTAGCAACTATTATAACTATAGTATTTGGATGTATTATTCAAACCACTATGAGTAAAAGTCATTGTGTTTCAGTAACAAGTCTGCAAATGTTTCATTGACAAGGATGTTTGTGAATGTTATGATATTGTGCAGGTGGAATACTAGACATTCTTGCATAGCAGGCATCAGGGTGAGGGATTGGTCTTAACAGATTTAAGATGAGAGATGGAAAGAAACGAGGAGCAATGAACTCTCTGTGAATGTCACAAATGTGGCTGTGGGGAGTAGACAGGCTTATATCCAGCAGTTTCAGCTGTAACTGAAATCATTCCTCTTCTACTCCTGCAACAAAATCTGCAGTTCTCTTTAGACAGTCCTTTTGGGAAGCCAAAGGAACAAGTTAATGGAGCCCCAAGACATGCCAGAGGACATGGAATTGACTGTTTACCAGTGAAGAATGAAGGTCAAAAGAGCTTTTTATATATCATCAACCTGTCAATTCCATTTACTATTTTCAGTTATGAAAGTCTGATTAGCATGCACTAAAACTGTACCCAATTTATTATGTTTCTCTACAGATATATTAAGAATATACTATGAAACAATGTCTTCAAGGAATATTGTACTACCTTTAGCAAAATACAGTTTATAAAGACTGCTGAATAATTTTGTATATTTTCTTTCTCTGTCTAAATATATGTTGTTAGAAAGATAACAAATGGAATAACTGATGCTGGAGAGGTAGTGGAAGTTTGAGAAATGTAAAATGTAAATGTGAATGTAAAAAGGCTCAGAACCACTGCTCGATTTTGGCAAAACCATGTGTTAGAGATCTATTGGTCTTTGCTGGAGCACCAACAGCATAAAGACAGGTGATTTCTTAATAGGAAGCCAAGAGCAGTTCAGACTATGGGTCTTCCACCAGAGATCAAAGATTGTTTGTTGGTTTTAACAAAACATAGCCAATGTAATTAAAAGAAAAAAGGGAATATTTTCAGTTTCACACGGCCATTTGGATAGAAGGATGAAAATAAGAAACATTTCATCTATAGTATTTCCTTTGTTATTAAGAAAGTTGAACAATATGTAATGATTTGGTATCCATTTATATAATGATAGCACTAAGACTGGGGAAATCTAATGACACTGTCATAAAGAAAAACTACACTACATTCCTCAGCAGTTGGGTGCAGGTTTGAGGGTGAAGTCTTTGGGTTAAGAATGTTTATGGTTCACATAGCAATGTTTGTAGATTCCATGGTGTGGCTGGAGTCAGAGAGACTTGTAACATTTACAATGGAAACCAACAACAGATTCATGCATATTACACCTTGAATAACTGTTACACAGCCATATAGCACAAGGTAAACATTTATGGAATGGATAGAATGACAGACAATAGACACTTTTCATATAAGGTATTTCCTTCCCAATTTGAAAATAAGAAAGTTGAGCACCATGTAATACTCTGGCATGCATTTACAAGAAAAACAAATGCCGTTTGGAGAGTATGTACATGGTGAGTGGGTCGGGGTTTGGGGTAGAGCCCCCAATAGGGAAATACAGTGACAGTGTGGTGTCTGGGGGTGAAACTTCCTGGTCAGGAAAGTTATCGGTTTATATATCAGGAGTGGCTGGAGTAATTGGGACTTTTAAAGTCAATCATCAAGTTACCAATACTTTCATTTATATCATTTATGATGAAAGATAACAAAAGATTCATGTATATTACAATGTGGATAATTGAAACAAGGAATAATAATAGCAAGGCTGAATTTCTGCGTGAAACAAAAAATTAACCTTATCTTGAATGTGCTGAATAACATAAAAACTTAGACAATGAGGATTATCATTAATCTGAACACACTCGATTTTGTTATGCTTTCAAAACACAGAATAGGTTTCACCCTTAAATACTTCAGAATTAGCCCAAATAAGCTTAGTAAAGAGACCTATAATGACATATTCTTAACTCATGACTCACAAGATTTAACAGGGGAGTCACACCCTCGTAATTAAGACATATATAGGTTACAGTTTCACCTTTAGATAAATGTCTTTTTATGAATAACAGTAATTAAAAAAAACACTTACTAAAGGCTCCTCTTGGGCTTACCACACCACCATTTCATAAAAAGAAGAAGAAATGAAATAGGAACGAGCAGACGGAGCGAGAAAAGGAAAAAGGGCAAAGCCAGTGCTACACCTGGTTAGAAAAACACGATTTTCTCGCCACTTACAAAGTCCAGGGAGGTCTTCTAACGAGGTAATCTGCTTTTCCTGCAAATCCAGCTCGGGATTGCCAGTCTCCCTCGCCTCATCCAACGCCTTCCTCGCTGCTTTAGACATTTTCGTAGAGAGGGTGACACGCCCACTTCCTATCGCCTTGGCTCTCCTTCGGTGACTGCTTGGCTCTCGGAAATAGCAATCAGGGCCGACAACCGCTTATCAAAACATATCTTTTGAGAGAGTGATTTGGAACAGGATTATGCATTCACTTTTGTAGGGAGTTCTGTTGGCGTATGCTTTGTGAGATACGTATGATGTTGCAGGTACTGTGTATGAGGAGAATGATATGGTAAGTTATGTTGGTATTCCTGATTTTGTAGGGACCACGAGATTTGTTTTTGACTACAGCAGAGGAAACGGAGGCGTCTGTACTGTGATATATTTCTCAAGAAGAGTGTGTATATTCTATTGCAAAAGTATTGGCGTTAGTTTTATACACACACACACACACACACACACACACACACACGCACGCACACGCACACGCACACGCACACGCACACGCACACGCACACACACACACAGATATATATATATATATATATATATATATATATATATATATATATATATATATATATGTATGTATGTATGTATGTATTTTTTTTTTAACGGTAGGTTCATGTTTGAGCCGCCGTGGTCACAGCATGATACTTAATTGTAGTTTTTCATGTGATGCTCTTGGAGTGAGTACGTGGTAGGGTCCCCAGTTCCTTTCCACGGAGAGTGCCGGTGTTACCTTTTAGGTAATCATTCTCTCTATTTTATCCGGGCTTGGGACCAGCACTGACTTGGGCTGGCCTGGCCATCCAGTGGCTAGGTAGGCAATCGAGGTGAAGTTCCTTGCCCAAGGGAACAACGCGCCGGCCGGTGACTCGAACCCTCGAACTAGATTTCCGTCGTGACAGTCTTGATCCGATGCCTTAAAAACCCTCGGCCACCGCGGCCTTATAATTTTGTATAACACACAACACACCACACACACACACAACACACACACACACACACAAAAAAAAATATTAAATATACATAAATATACATATATATTATATATAATATATATAAATTTTAAAAGCACATATTAAAACATATAATTATTAACAAAATTTATATATATTATTATATATATAAAATATATATAATTTTTATATATATATGGTATACATAAAAATATATAGTATTTATATTATATAAAAAATATAAAAACAACATCATATATAACATATATATACATGTATATATTAAATTTTTAATATACTATATATAACTATAATATATAAATTATGATATTAATTTATATATATATATTAATAATATAAAATATAGTTTTATATATATATACATATATATACATATATATAATACATATATATATATATATAATATATCCCTATATATACAATACACACACACATTATTACACACACACACATATATGTAATATAAACCACACACACACACACACATATAACCCCCACACACACACACACCAACGCAACCCCCACACACCACACACAAAACACAACACAACAATATATATATAAAAATTAATATATATATAAATATTTTATATACATATTATAATAATTTATATTTATATAATGCATATTATATATATATTATATAATTTTATTAATTTATATATGTATATACCAATTATGTATAATTTTCACACTATATATGTAAATTTTTACACAATAATATGTATTATATACACACATATATTGTATATAATTTATACACACATATATTGTATATATATATACACACTATATATGTATATTAATATATATACCACATAATATTATATTATCCAAAAACAATATTTGTATATATATAACACACATATATATGTATATACACAAAACATATATATGTATATATATATACACACACACATTATAGTATAAATTATCACACATATATATGTATATAATACCCACATATATATGTATTATGCAAAACCATAATATGTATATAAAAACCACATTTTTATGTATTTTTATACACACATATATGTATATATATATATATATACATATATATGTATATACATATATAATATATATATATATATATAATATTATATATATATATATATATATATATATATATATATGCATGTATATATACACATATTCATACACATATATGAGTGTGCATATATACAGAAATGCACATTTGTGTATATATACACATATACATGTGTATATATTCACACACACCCGCACCCACACACACACACACACATATATATATACACACAAGTATACTGCCAGTTGATTACCTAAAAAGGTAACCCCGGCACTCACAACATGAAAACTACAATGGACCCTACCACGTACTCACTCCAAGAGCATCACAACATGAAAACTGCAATTAAGTATCATGCTGTGACCACGGCGGCTCAAACATGAACCAACCGTAAAAAAAAAAAAAAAAAAAAAAAAAAAAAAAAAAAACTGCCAGTAAATCCTGTATCCATTCAGAACTTTTGTGGTCGCATTCTCGAGAAATCCGATCATGCTACTTTATGCTACAGCTCTCAGGCTTCTGAGAGTTTATTAAGTTCTTACGAGATATGAGATCCACAGAGAATATCTTAAACTACAAAATTAAACAAATACAGTCAACCCCACTTGACTTTTCCTACAGAAATTATTACTTATATTGCCGATGCCGACCATATTCTATGGTCTACGAATTTTCATGGGGAGGAAATGTGTTTTGGTTTCTTTTTATCAAAATGTCTGCTGATTCTTTCGTCCGTTATTGACATGACACTTTTTCAGCCATTTTTTATTAGTTGTCCCTTAAAAATATTTTCTCTCATAACCAGCGCTCTTCGTTTTCTATTACTAGCGTTATATTTTCATCCATAACTGATTTAATTGTATACGTCGTAGCATTGCAGTTTCTCATGATTGTTATTAAATTATATCTACCTATATATAAGGTAGGAACTTCACCTCGATTACCTATCTAGCCACTGGGTGGCCAAGCCAGCCCAAGTCAGTGCTGGTGTGTCATAGAGAGATATGATTACCTAAAAGGTACCACCGGCACTCTCCGTGGAAAGGAACTGGGGACCCTACCACGTACTCACTCCAAGAGCATCACAACATGAAAACTACAATCAAGTATCATGCTGTGACCACGGCGGCTCAGACATGAACCTGCCGTATAAAAAAAAAAAAAAAAAAAAAAAAAAAAAAAAAAAAAAAAAAAAAAAAAAAAAAAAAAAAAAAAAAAAAAAAAAAAAATTATATATATATATATATATATATATATATATATATATATATATATATATATAACCTAGTGTCTCATGACCTTTTAAAGAAGATTTAGAAATGTTGATGTAGAATTCTATGCATGTATACAAGTCTAAGAAAAAACCTTTGTAATTATACATGTTAAATGTTATTCATTATACGATGTTCAGTATCATGTATGCTCCACTCTCGTCGTTTCTGGTTTCGATTATTCTATAATAATACCACTGCATCCACTACCAATAGCCCTGATCTTAATTAATTGCCATCACACAGCATGATTTACCAACTGTACTGCCTATGAAAAGCACATTCATATCTTCGTAACTCTATCAGAACGAATAAAATTAACGAGCATGCCTAAAACGAGAAGGGAAAAGTATGGTTATTCAAAAATACTGATAATGCTTAGATTATCATGCAAGAAAAAAAAGAAAGAAAAAAAAATGAAGAGCCAGAGGACGAGCAAGAAGTAAAACGAGGAAAAAGGAAGTTGAAGAATAAAACAGCGAAAAGGAAGTAAAACAATAGAGCGGTGACGAAAGGAGAAAAATGATAATGGAAAAAGAGTTACTCGACAAAATATTACTTTTCTCTGTTATTACACAGAAAATAATATTCTTAGGAGATACAGAAAAAAAGGATGATCTAAATTTCTATTCTTTATTAACAAACTAGCTAGAAAGAAAGAATGAAAGATAGATAGATAGATAGATAGAGAGAGAGAGGAGGGGAGGGAGGGAGAGAGGAGAGAGAGGAGAGGAGAGAGAGAGAGGAGAGAGAGAGAGAGAGAGAGAGAGAGAGAGAGAGAGAGAGAGAGAGAGAGAGAGAGAGAGAGAGAGAGAGAAGAGAGAGAGAGAGAGAGAGAGAGACACAGAGAGAGAGGGAGTGAGAGAGAGAGAGAGAGGAGAGGAGAGAGAGAGAGAGAGAGAGAGAGAGAGAGAGAGAGAGAGAGGGAGTGAGAGAGAGAGATGCAAGCTATGAAAAACAAAATTACCTGATTAAAATACTTCCTTGACTTCTTGAATGCGGCGTCTCACTTTTAAGCTGACAAAGACCTGATTACTTGATGATAGATGTCCTTAAATCTTACTTCAATACTGAAATGAGTCTTGGTTCAAAATGAATGAATTATAATACGTGGACAATATGCTTATTGCTGACCTCTCACGTGTGGTTATGAATTAATCAATTTATTTTCCTCCTTTGAGTCACTCCCGCTGCGAGTTTCAATATCAGCCAAAAGGGGTTTAGGATAACCTCCGAAACATCCATAGTTGTAGTAGATTGTGCAGGCCAACTGTTATTTCTAACCATCGAAAGTGCCATGGAAGAGAGGCAGGGGGTAGGGGAGGAGGGAGAAAGAGAAAAGGGAGAGGAATACGAGATGGAGGAAAGAGTGGGACAAGAGGTGGGGGGAGAAAGAGATAAAGTGGTAGGAGGGAAGAAGAGGGAGAGGGAGAAAGAGGAAAGGGAATATGAGACTGGAAGAAGAGAAATGCATAAGGTGAGGTGAAGGAAGAACGAGGAAAAGGGGGTAGGGGGGAAAAAGGTTGTGAAGTCTGGAAAGATATGTATAATGGAGAGTGATGAGGGGGAGGAAGAAGGGCAGGAAGCAGGGGAAGACAGAGGGGCAGGGGGTTAAAAAGGATGAGGACTAGAAGTGTTAAATAAATATAACAATAATAATAATAATTATAATAACAATGATAACATTGATAAAGATAATGATAATGATAACAATTAAGGGTTTATTTATCCACAAAGTAATTACATATACGATACAATGGTACAGGTAAAACAATATGCCTTAGTTTACAAAAACCGGAGGAATTATGGTACTTAATAACAATAACAATACTTTATTTAAAAGTAAGAAAAATTAATAGATAAAACTGACTAATAGGCTACAACAGGTTCAAAGGGAATGGTTGCGATATATTTAATAGACATTCAGATTGATAACAATATAAAGTATACTGGAGTTTCTACAGCGAGTAGGTCTGCATGACTGTAACAACTGTCTCCCATGCCTTGTAACTCTACCATGGATATTAAAGAGATGCTGTGGTAAATGTCGGGATGTTAGCTCCTCTTCTGCGCTCTGGTTTTGGAATACTGAGGGAAATCTGTGCAGCTGTAATTTACATAGAGATCAAAATAATTCTAAGGCGTCGCTTCTGAATGAATTCAGCTTGCAAGTGTGCTTGCCCGAGGCCTGGGTGTCACAACAGGGGCTGCATACTCTGGGGATGTTCTACGGAACCACATGTAAAGTATGAACACAGTCTGAGTATTAAGATCTAGGTTTAAGGTTTTAGTTTGATTCCATTTGTTATAATGGATATTCTTGGTGTGACATACTGTCCGTTTCATTTTGCTTCTAAATGACCCCCTGAGTGCAAGGAATGGCCGGGGTTACCTTCCGCTGGCGGCGAAGGATTTGAACGCAGGTCAGCAGGTCAGCGTTTGTTCCATCCCATTCTGAGACACAGATTTGGTACTTGAAGCTGTGCTGGTGACCAGAAAGGACGATCGCAACAATGTCAAATTTAAGATATTTTTAAGCAGGAAAAAAAGGGTAGTTCTGCGAGACCCAATGGTGGGTACATTGTACATCGTTTGTAAAATGCTCCTTTCCCTTTGCACAAACATTCTGTATGTGTAAATGACCAAGAAACTAATTCTATATATATATATTTCTTATGCTTACCTAAGACGCATTTATACCAATTGCAAAATTTAGTGAATCAATGTCACTCTGTTCTATTTCATGCGTTTCTTGGCCTCTTTTATGTCACGTTTAATTCTAAAGTGTAGTGACCAATCTTGCCTCTGCTGTAGTCTAGGCTCGATTATCCATCTGTCTTAGTATCCTGGCGGTATTCCACGGCTTACTGTCCCGTCGCATGTGTCATCTCCTCTCCGGTAAACAGGATTACATCATTGCCTCCTCCAAGATCTCTGTCGTTGTATCAGTATCCTCCGTGTGCAGCAAGTCTCCCCAATTCCACGGCCCAAAAGACGAGTCCACGAAAGGGCGATAAATCCGAACGGGTCCGGTAGGCTCAGGACACTTTCACTGAAGCCGATAGGGGATAAACCTTCATATTCGGTGTAAGATATAGCGTCCACTTTTATAAGGCCAGTGGTAGAGTTTTGATGTGTGGCTTCTGTTACCATGCACTGCAAATTCAGTTGCGCACACAAAAAGGCAAGTTTTAAATCACTGCAGTCTCCTATGATTACCAATTGTAAATCGATAAATGTGCTTGAAACGAAGAAAGTCTACGGTATAGTTATGAAGCGATCGATGAATTCATCATAGGAAGATGATGGTATACACATGCATGGATAGGCACTGGCTAATCATGACCTAAACAAATTCAACGTTTTCCGTTACCTTAGCGTTCACAGGCTAACATGGCAATTTTTTTTTTGGGTAAAGTGCCACAACCCCCTCCTCTACTCGGCCCATGCTTGTGATAAAACGTATAATTACTACTCTATTAAAATTAGCTGGCTGGTTGATGGAGAACCATCTTTCACTTACTGAAATTGTCTACTTGCACTATGTTTGAACAGCACTCTTCAAAAACATTTGTAAAACCTTGCGGATAGGCAATGAATAAAATAGAGGGGGGCATTTATCAAGCGCCTGGGGATCGTGAGAAATAGGAGTACTCGTGAGCGAAATCTATGTGTTCGGTACTTGGACTTATTAACGCGTGTCACAGTGTTTCGTCTAGTGTGTTTACCTTCACGCCTGCCGGTATATTTAAATATATCAGAGTCTTTTATTAGGAAATTAATTTTATGCCTCTATATATTACCGCACTGATAGTTTCTTCAATTGAAAGTATCTTGAGTAGACACAAAATATCCTATGAGCGTTCCACTTCTCCACAGGATCGTTCACCTGTAAACACGATGTTCACTCGTGCCACTGTATTTCCTTTCATATCACTGCAATGGACAAATGGTTTCGTTCACCGTAATCATATAGCCCTCCCGAATAGTTCACGCATCGGTGCACATATAAAACTGTATACGTGTCTTGCAATTCAATGCGAAAAATCTCGTAAATATAGGAGCTACACAGTGCTCTGACTGCAGCTCCAAAGCGCCAACGTATAGACTGACCGCAGTGAACTGGTGGGTGGGAGGCGTGTACATGTATCTCACCTACATACTTGGTTATATATGATTGTTTCCCTGTCGAAAACTTGATATTATAGGAATAAATACATAAAAACGGGATTTTTTTTTTCCCATCCTTCCTTTACATCTTTATCGGTAATTATTTTAAACCTTATCGAAATGCTAAGAAACAGACATCTAAAGAAAGCACGCGATGTATAATGGGTAATAACGAGCACAAAACACAGCAAAAAGCGAAAAAAGTTAAAAGCACTAAACAGACAAAATCGAAAAGCACTTCTCTTTTCAAATATGCACAAATGAAAAGCTTTCTTTACTGCGATGTTTATAAAATCAAAACTTCTAAAAGAGTCCTTTCATAAAATGAGAGCATCAGATAATCAGCTTGTAAAAATTGTGATATCATAAAACAAAATTTTCGAAATAATGTTCATAAGGCATCCCGTCTTAAAAATGAGTGATAAAGAACATTGCAATACGTGTTACCAGTTCAATCAGTATCACCTGTCATAATTGTGAAATGAGAACTAAAAGAATAATGAGTCTAAGAGATCTTTAGTCACACACACACACACACACACACACACACACACACACACACACACACACACACACACACACACACACATAAAGTACATTATATATATAAAGTACATGTATCTATATATACATATATCTAATGTACATGTATAAAGAAAAAAAAAAAAAATATGCACATGCATATATACATATAAGTATAAATATATGTACACACATGTGCATTATACATATATATATATATATATATATATATATATATATATATATATATATATATATATATATATGTATATTCATATACATGTACATTAGATATATGTATATAGAGATACATGTACTTTATATATATACAATGTACTTTATATGTGTGTGTATGTGTGTGTGTGTGTGTTTGTATATATATATATATATATATATATATATATATATATATATACACATATATATACACATACACACACATACATATATATACAAATACACACACACATATACACACATCTATATGTGTGTGTGTGTGCGTGCACAACAAACCTAAACCTAAAGGCAATACGAACACTAAACATTCTTTTTTTTTGTTTTCCTTCTAAATTCCCAAATAATAAATGAAGCCTAATGAAACCTCCGCGCCAGATAGGGCTACGCGTGTACTGCCTGGATCCCTTTCAGACCGGATCCGATCTGGTTCTTGCGGGTGAATGTCAGTTCCAGTTCCCGATTTAAACATAAATTACGTATCTC
>NC_051398.1:38501310-38506310 GCF_015228065.2 Penaeus monodon
TGTGTTAACTGGACTACAGCTTAATTTGTGATAATGATAATGACAACGATGATGACGATGGAGATGATGATCGTAGGTATGGTGATGGTGATGCTGCTACTGCTGCTGCTGCTAGTGATTATGATAATAATAACAATAATAAAAAAAATGATAATGATAATAATAATGATAACAATAACAGCAACAACAGCAACAATGATTGTAATAACAATAAGGATTACAGTGATAGTCATAATAAAGATTATCATTATTTCATTATCATCACCATTATTATTACTTTTACATTCATTTTATTAACATCACTATCATTATTACTATCATTGTTATCACTTATTTTTTCTAGATACTGCAAGATTTATCTCCTTATCACCATTATTCTTATTAGCATTATCATTTCTATTTTTACTGTTATTCTTTTTACCCAAAAGTATTATCAATAGCAAGATTGCCATTATTGTTATTATTTCATTATTGCTATTATCATTATCACATTACAATTCAAGCTTTCCTTTAAAAATTGAGTTATCAACCATGTTAAAAAACAGGTTTTATTAAGCCAGTTATAGACCTCACCTTTACATCAAAAACCAAATAGCAGAGGGCCCCCTTCCTTCCCCCCCCCCCCCCAAAAAAAAAAAAAAAAAAAAAAAAAAAACAGAATGAATCGGAGGTTCGGCGCCGCGCATGGCTTTATGATTAAGTAAAAAGGCATTGATTCAAATCCTCGGGATAGCGAAGCGTGTGCCATTCCCTCACAGACCGTGATCGGAGGAGGGGTCGCGTGGTCTCGTTCCAGCGATCCACGTGCTGTTCAAGACACCCTTTTTTGTACGGTTTAGATTCTTGGTATAATCGACAGTTGAAGTGATTCATCTTGATTCTCTTGTTGGAGGAGGAGTTTTTTTTATTAATCGTTCTTCCTGGGAATTGAAAAAAAACTTATAGAAAACTACGGCAGTCGACAAGTTATACTGAGCATCAGTTAAACGTTTTTGCTATTTGGCCTTTGCAAGACCAAGACTAAGCAACGATGTTGTGGCCAATGTATGTCCTCGCCTTCGTCGGCGCCGCCGGCGTGAGCGCCTCCGATGTCTTCCTGTACAGCCGGCACTCCTGCGACGACCTCGTCCCACGGCATCCCCTGGCGATAGAGAAGGCCGACACGATGCTGACTAACCACGTGCAGCAGCCGACGCCGACGAAAAAGGCCGACACGGAAGACACCAACGCGACGACGACGTCCACCACCACCACGACCACCACGACCCAGCCTCCGCCCCCCGAAGCCACCGCGTACACTGGCAACGCTGAAATCAAAGTCATGACGAGTGAGGACTCTTACCGGCGGCTCAAGAGCCTTCGAGGTATGAGTCCTCTCCCTCCTCCGACTTTTTTGTTCTCTCTCTTACTTCGATTTTTCTTTCTCTCTCTTTCCTGCATCAGCAGCCTCCGCACGCCCCCTGCACTCTCCCTCTCAGGACGTCAGTGCACTCAGGAATTATAGGGAATTCACGTTATTCAGAGATGAACCCCCAGAGATATTTCCTTTTCCATTCTCTCCAGTGTGTTTTCTCCAGAACTTTTCTGTTACAAATGACAAGAGTTATAACGCACAGATTACCCAGTGTACAGTTCATGAAAGATGAAAAGGTCATTCCCCTTTATCTATCATCATTCTGCTTTCGATTTTCCTGCCTCTCACATTCTCTCATCGCCAGCTTCATTCTCATGTCTCCGACGCTCTCTCTCTCTCTCACTCTCTCTCTCTCTCTCTCTCTCTCTCTCTCTCTCTCTCTCTCTCTCTCTCTCACACACACACACACACACACACACATACATATTATCACTGAATTCAGGCATTATGGAAAATTTTAGGATCTTGAGAGATAAACTCTTCTTAGATATATTTGCTATCTTAATTCCATTCAGCACATTGCTTATTACAAATGACAATATTATACCATTCAGCTTGACAGATCACCAGAGAAAAATTGTGACAACCAGTGAGGAGACGTCATTGTGACACATTACAAGTTATTACTTTTGTCAATAAGTAAACGCTTCTTAATCGCAGGGGGAGGAAGGCGGGGGATGGAACTCGGGAGAGGGTTTGAATCAATAGGCCGAACAGCTGACATATTCTCTGTCTGACATTTCATGGGAGAAGCATAAAAAAATACCTAGAATTATGTCGATTTCCTTTTTTTGGCGGCTAAAACTTTTTTTTCGCTCTTCCTTTCGACTTCCTGAACCTGTCTCTGGTCCTGTATTCGTAATGCTGTGCAAAAATAAGTGACTTCTATCTGTCCTTGCAGTCTTTATGCTCAAAGGTAGAGGAGAGGAGAAACCCAGATCAATAGAATAGGTGAGGTGATACATCCGAGGCCTGGTATTTAATAGAAGAAACGCAAATACCAGGATCTATAAAAATTCTCTCTCCCGTTGTCAATGGCTACCTCTTCGGTTTTCAATAACTTTCTTTTTTTATACTAGTTATTATCTCAGCTTCTATTTGATCTGTTCTTACTTATCGCCCGGGTTCATTTCCAATAATTTCCCCGGCACGTCATCAGTGCATAATGGCGATTTTCCAATTGGTTTGTTAGTTTTCCAATTTAACTATGATCACTCCGTTGTCTTTTCTTCTTCTTCGCTGACTAGGTCCTTCGGCACTGCATAACTAAATCCTGATTTTATTGCATACCAATTTCGGGCCATTTATTATAACATAGCTCCCCATTCTCTAAATATCTGCCCGTTCAGTCCTTGGTAACATCCTAAATACTCAGTGGTTATTTCTTGCTTTGGTAAAAGGATGAACTCAACCATTTTCATTTTATATAAAACTCCAACATTAATAGGTTGTTTGAGGTATAAGATGTGGATAGTCTGCATTAAGTCATTCTTATATATTATTCATAACCAGATCATAAATATGTGATCACAAGGAATTATTGATAAAGAACCATCGGTTAGGCATCAATTTTTCATATCTATCTGGCTGTAAAAATATCCGAATAAAACCAAGAGCCCTGGGCATTAAGGCAATGATGCAGATAAAGGAGGCTGCATAAAATTTAAAAATAGTATCATATCTAATCCCGCGTCCTTTGGTATTCATTTAATATACAACAAACCATAAACTTTTAAAGGATTCAGATCTATATTCTTTACATTGTTGATGTTACCTCCATATCAGATATTTTCTCCTTTTGAGGTCTAACTGTTTCCTCATCTCCTCCCTCTCGTGCCCTTTTACCCTACCCCCCCAAAAAAAAAAAAAGACTATCTCCTCTCCCTCATCCGCTTCTCAATAAATTATTTCTGACCTAATTTTCCTCCTTCTCCCTCCTTTACCCTATCGGAAAAAGAGAATCATTCATATTTGATCCAAGTACAACAATCTGGTCCTGACAAACGTAGCGGAATTCGAAGATAAAACTGCTACGGTGACCTCATTCTCGCATCACGCATAATGCTACCTGTTTTAAGTCCCTATTCAACTCAGGGTAGGAGGTAGTGAGTGGTCAGTCAATACCTGTAACAAATGACACGTTATTCCCCTCCATCACATATTGATCTTTCATGTAACATTTCCTTTGGCGCTATGATAGGTGGCGTTACAGGGTCAGGGATAGCATTTGTATTTTTGCGTAGGGCGTTCGGATCACGCTGTATTGATCACCCAGAGGAGGAAGATATGAATTAAGAATGAAAAATGGTAATATTTATATTAAGTAGATTCGATCACGTCCTTGAGGAAATAGAACATAAGGCGATTATAAAAAATGTATGTATATGCACAGTGATAAACGTCTGGGTCAGGGTGGGGAAAGAGGCAAAATATCATTTTGGTTCATATTATAAATAATCGAGATTTCTTTTTTTTTTTTTTTTTTTTTTATCTATTTGTCAATGAGTTTTATGTTTTAGCAATAATCCTCGTAAAAAGATAAAGAAACAGATAAAACAAGTAAAATATCAAACAAGAAAAAAAGTCTAGCTTGAAAAACAAAATAATTAAAGACCGCCTAGAACGCAGTCGGTGTGTAAAAAATCCGTTTTCCGTTGCATTATGTGCCCGGTAATAGCATGAAATTCCCTGCACGGCTGTATAATAAGAACGCAATATAATATACATAATACGCAAAATATACATAACTAAAAAGAGAGCAATACTCACAGAGAAGACGGAATATTTGCACAGTTAATTCTTACCTCCCATACAATTATTTCCTTTTTGAAAACGAGGAAACGAATATACTGCAGGTGGGAGGCCCCCACAATCCACGAACTAAATAAACGCAAAACTCTACGGTGAGGCACTGCCACATTGCACTTAACTTCGTCTTTTCAGGTGCATGTTTCATTCTTAAAGTCAGTCCTATGCATTTCGGAGGATCTTGGTTCTGAAAGGTCTCGCACACAGGTAGTTTCCAGTTTGCTCCTTCAATCTGATTGATATGTTCGTCTTTGCTCATTTGCTCTTCCTGTGTGTGAACTTGCAAATTCATTTAATAGAAAGAGAAAGGTGTGAGTTTTGATAATGTAGGTATCTGGAAAGCCCATTTATTTCTGGAGCTGTAAACCACCTATTTAATAATTTTAACGATTTACGAAAATTATATTTTAACGACTGGTATACAATATAACTCATGAGTACGTGTCTTGGTATAACACGTCAAAACGAACGCATTTTAAACGATACTTATTATATCAACACGTGATAAAAAGTAAAATGATTCAATTTATAGATCAGCTACAGTGAAACGTGCAATTTAATGTCAGAGAAATATCGCCGCCATATGAATCAGATATAATTACAAGTATATATTACAATCTGACTCACTGAAAGTTCATAGATTCTTTCAGCTTGAAACCTAATTTCTTCTAAGAAGTATATCACACATAATATGGAAGTCATTCACAGCTTACAAAAGGATGACTAGAATTAAATATTTAGATTCAGCTCTGAGAGTTATCTACTAGAATAATGATAA
>NC_051398.1:38516310-38521310 GCF_015228065.2 Penaeus monodon
TGTTCTGTGCATTTCAGTGGCAGAAATCACTTATCATTATAGTTATATTTTCCATATTTGATATTTTCTAGTGATATATGTCTTTTTATTGTTATTATTTTATTTACGTTTGTCAATTACGGAAGAGGATACTGATTTCGTCTCATACTCTTTGTTTCCGATTGACTGTGTACAGTAATAGGTACTTCTGTACCTATTACTGTACAGAATCAGTGCTCAGGGTAAACGACACAGGTCAGACTAGCATTAAAGCAAAAAAAAATCCCAGGAAAACAACCTAATGCTTTGAGAACTGTTAAAATACAATCGCCACAGCTATAAAGTTATACTAACAAAGAATTACAATTCAGCAATTAAATTACTAGTTTAATGTTTTCTTTTGGTGTCTTACATATTACTGTTTGCCCTAAAGATAATCTTGAGATTGGGTTTTAAATCTTCAAACTTTAAACCTTTTGGGGGATTTCTTTTGGTCTGTAGTAAGAGAACTTTAACTAAGGGTCTTAAATTATTCAGCTATTCATCAGCTCGCGCTAAATATCTAAATTGTTTGTCGCCCCAAAATTAGATATTTAAATTGTTCGTTCCCCACACATCTTAGGCATAAGGTCGCCCCACATTGTAAAAGTTAACTATTTAGCAATCCTCCCCATGTGTTTTAATTTTTGTCGGCTAACTTTTTATCTATTTATTCCTTTTTTTATTATTCGTCACACCCTAATAAAAAAAATCTTGAAACTATTCCATATAATGACAAGGTCTATTTACTTTCAATGGAAGAAGTACACTCCTTGATCATAATCAAGTTTGGTATAAAAAATAAGATGAAAAAAACAACAACAAAAAACATTCACTTAATTTAATACCCTATTTTGATAAATGTATTATAAACCACTTTTTCCAATTTTCAATAAGCTTCTTGAAATGGAAAAAAGTGTTGTAAGCCAAATAAACATTTTTCAGGGAGGGAGGATGAAGGAAAGGGCGAGGTGAGTCAGTAGCTCGGTAGTTCCAATATTTTATTTTAAATTCCTCTCAAATATATACGCAGTAATGATTTTTCCCTCAAGCTTTTAAGGTTCTGAACAACACGCACGCCACATAGGACCGTGCTTTCGTTTGCTTTGCTGAATTTGAAAGTACTCAAGCTCTGCATTAACATCTAAGGCAGCTTTGGGGACTGCAACCCTCGGCGTAGATGAGAGAGCGGCACAAGTCTTTGATTTTGGAAGGAATTTCTCTGGACACGAAGCAGATTTCGATGTTGTATCCATTCCTCATTTCTTTCCCAGTTTACTATGTATTTATATGTGTTTATATCCCCCGAAAAGCTTTATTTTTTTCACTATAGTAAAAAAAAAAGTCTCTACAAGAGTTCGATATCTGACGCGGTGTCGATCGGATATCCGTTTTCTCTTTCAGGGAACCGCTACTGGACCAGAGTGTGGTGTGGGATTTCACGGTAGAAAGTGGGCAGGTGAGAGAAAGGGAGGGAGGAAGGGAGAGGAAGAGAGGTAAGGAGGGAGAGAAAGAGGAAGAGAGGTAAGGAAGGAGGGAGAGAGGGTGGGAAGGATGAAGGGAGGGAGGGAGATAGGGAGGGAGGGAGATAGGGAGGGAGGGAGGTAGGGATGGAGGGAGGTAGGGAGAGGGAGGGAGAGAAAGAGGGAGGGAGAGAAAGAGGGAGAGAGAGAGGGAGAGAGAGAGAGAGAGAGAGAGAGAGAGAGAGAGAGAGAGAGAGAGAGAGGAAGGAAGAAGAAGGAAGGGAGGGAGGAAGGGAGAGGAAGGGAGGAAGGGAGAGAAAGGGAGGGAGGGTGGAAGGGAGAGAGGGAGGGTGAATTGGAGTGGGAGGGAGGGAAGTAGATAGTGTGTAGATAGGAAGGGAGGCGGAGAGAGGAAGGGAAAGAGGGAGGGAGGAGAGAGAGAGAGAGAGAGGAGAGAGAGAGAGAGAGAGAGAGAGAGAGAGAGAGAGAGAGAGAGAGAGAGAGAGAGAGAGAGAGAGAGAGAGGAAGAAATAAGAGGAAGAGAGAGTGAACAATGAAATGAAGGTTAGAAGAAGCAGGGGCAAACAGGCGAGAGATGAAAAAAAGGTAAATCACAATGGCAGTCGATTATATTTGCCTTGGCCGGTCTCCCCCCCCCCCTCTCTCTCTCTCTCTCTTTCTCTCTCTCTCTCTCTCTCCTCTCCCTCTCCCTCTCTCTCCCCTCCCTCTCCCTCTCCCTCTCCTTCTCTCTCTCTCTCTCTCTCTCTCTCTCTCTCTCTCTCTCTCTCTCTCTCTCTCTCTCTCTCTCTCCTCCCCACTCTCTCTCTTCCCCCTGTCTGTCTGTCTGTCTGTCTGTCTGACTGACTGTCTGTCTGTCTGTCTGTCTGTCTCTCTGTCTGTCTGTCTGTCGGTCTCTCTCTCTCTCTCTCTCTCTCTCTCTCTCTCTCTCTCTCTCTCTCTCTCTCTCTCTCTCTCTCTCTCTCTCTCTCCTCTCTCTCTCTCCCCCTCCCTCCCTCCCTCCCCCTCTCTCCCCCCCTCTCTCTCTCTCTCTTCCTTCCTACTTTTTCCACCGAACTTAGGCTCAGGAGAGTAGTTCGGTACGTTAGGGTTTATCGCGCCACCCAATGAAATCTTGACATATGACGTCATGTACTTCATGAACTGTGACAGATTCGAGTGGAAGAGAAGGGATATAAAAGTTTAACACTCTATCGACCGGCGGGAATCTTTTATCGGATGCCGTCGGAGACAAGTCGATAACACGCATACACGCAAATGTCTCCACGCACCTCTTTTTTAAAAAAGTAAATAGACAGGGCCCTCGTATGAATCATGGATTGCGAGGCCGATTCATGATAACGCACATTAATCTGAAGAGGCGGGGTGCGGCGAGGGATGGAGACGCGACAGGTTTTCCGAGAAACACTGCAGGAAGGAGAAAGAGTCGAGGAAGAGTGTGAGGAAGAGGGGAAGGTGCGTAAAGGACGGATGAGAGAGAGACGGGAGAGTCGTTGTGTATATGAGGAAGCTTTGGGGAAAAGGGCAAGAGATAAGAGGGGAAGGTGCATAAAGGACGAATGAGAGAGAGACGGGAAGGTCGTTGTCGTGTCTGTGTGAGGAAGAGATTGGAGGGAAGTTGTGTAGAGGTGAAAGAGAGAAACGGATGATCGTGTCGTCAATTTTAGGATATCAGGGAGGAGTATAGAGAAGGATTGAAGAAGAGGGGACGGGAGAAGAGGGGAGATAGTAAAGAAAAAGGAAAGGAAGAAAGAGGAAAGAAGGGAAGTACAGCTCATCGTGAAGACCGTGCAAATGTAGGGCATGGTCGTCAGCTGGAAAGGGTTTTGAGCAATTAATCAGTGTGGCATTTTGACTCCCCACACTCGCTTCTTTCGTTTCACTGCTCTAGCCATAATCTTTATCCCTTGCCACATCTATTGATCTAGTCCTGTGGTTTTTGCCTTGTAATCTAACAGTTATAGTTAGAGGAGTGTGAGAATTATCCAGCGGCGGGGCAGGTGCAGGTCGATATTCTGGTTTCAGGCTTATGGAACGGCACAAACGGCGTCCTAAATCATTGAGTGATTTGGGGACATTTACCGATATTGTGCTTCGGAGGCAGGAAACATTATTTCTGCTCGATGAAAAAAAGAAGAGAGAAAAGAAAAGAAAGAAAAATCACTGGAGGTTGGTTGCAACAAACGAAAGGAGGAATGCATATATATATATATATATATATATATATATATATATATATATATATATATATATATATATATATATTTATATATTACACACACACACACATACAAACACACACACACACACACACACACACACACACACACACACATATATATATATATATATATATATATATATATATATATATATATATATATATATAGAGAGAGAGAGAGAGAGAGAGAGAGAGAGAGAGAGAGAGAGTATAAATAGGGAGATTCTTTGAGAGGCGGAAAAGCAGAAGAGTCGAAAGATGGAGAGACAGAGACAAATGAAAATGAATACAGATGCAGAAAGGCAGAGATAAACAAACATACAGAATAAGTAGGCATTTAAATCGAACTGTATTTTCTGGCAAGTTTGAATCACGTTTATTATACGGTACGTAACCATGAGTCATGAATATCGGAAAGTGATATCTGTCAAATAAATCAAACAGGCCATTGTTCTCCTGTCAGTATGTACAGTACATTTATTAATTTATTTTTCTCGATTTCTGTTTTGACTAAATTATGGTTTTCTTTAGACATATGAATGATTTCTTATATTTTTTTACGCATTTACCGGTTCATAGCGTTACCACCATTGCATAACCCGGTTTTAAATTCATGTAGATAAAGGTATAGACATGTGATACTTAAGATTAATGACAAGGAAGTGGGAGTAAATTTGGAAACGACTCAACCACAGCTTTTGTTTTCCTTGTTTTGGTTTTGATAATAGGCGAGATGAAATGAACGTTTTGATTAGGAGTTTGAAATGTAACATAAGCGATTGATGGTTATCTATAATAGCGAATATCTAAATTATTTGCAGCTTGTAACGGAAAGTATCTCTGTGAAAAATTTTCCCCAAATAAAAATTCCTACGGATTTTACATTTCCGCTGGTGATTTAACTAGACAATACGACAACGCCATTGCGATCTTTTTCCTAAAATCTTTGGTTTAACTTTAGAATTCGAACTCGATATTAAGGTTACAGTAACTGTTGCGTTAACTGCAGTTGTTTGTCGCGATTATGTAAACTTATTTGCAGAAGTGTGGAAATGCCATTGATACAGACTATCCATCATACGAAGTTGCTTATTAGGGAATTTAATTTAGCTATCTTTTATTTCCTGGCTTAAGTCTTAATCTAAACTACTGACAGTTAAGTAGTTCCCTATAAATGAAGTATGAGTGATAAAAAATATTGGGGATCCTGTATAATCCGTATTTCCTTCATACTCTCTGCCTGTTCGATTAACTAAATTCTGATGAGAAAGAATTCACTC
>NC_051398.1:38533810-38536310 GCF_015228065.2 Penaeus monodon
TGCCAATTTCCTTTTAATGTTCTTATATTGTGCATAGTAGCCTGGGAGGTCCTGGCTTAAGTAGGGTCAAAGAAAGAAAGAAAGAAAGAAAGAAAGAAAAAAAAAACGCAAAAGGTAAACTGTACTGGTACGGTTTCAACATTCAGTAAATTGTCTTGACAGCAAGAAGAGGAGCATTCGTGGTAATCCGCAAGAGAGCAATAAATGCCAATGCTAAGGAAATAAACTTAAATTGGACTTATTGCACTAATCAAATACTAGAAGCTCCTTTCGAAGCTGAATTGTAGGTACAACGAGGATGGAAACTAAGACAGGAACAGACAGACCTCATAGACACACTAGTGCAGTGGATCTCAATCTGGAATTCGTAATACTGGGATCCCTAGGTTCTATTCAAAATTCCAAGCGCAGGGGTGTCAAAGCCAGTTCTTCGTCTTTTAAGATTATCACTTACACTCTATTTATTATTATTGTGTCTTTGAAATGAATGAAAAAGCCTCCTACGTTTTTAAGTCAACCATATGGCCTTAATACTGGTTTTGATCTACTGATCTTATTATCTGGCTTGCATACTGTATACTAAAGTGAAGTGTGGCCTCCTATTGTAAATGAAGTTGACAGCTCTGCTCTAGCGTGATGCGTCTTATTACTCACGACGACATGTCACTCTTTTTTTTTAATTTTGTGATCTATTCAGTGAGATTACTCAGTTAGGTCTTTCAACTGGGGTAGAAAGTTTGTTGGTAGTTAATGATATCGGCTTACTGCATAAATACGTCTTTCGAAATACCAGGGCCCGAAGGTGGAAGGGTGGAGGACTACTGCGCTAGTGATATGTTCTACCTTGAAATAGCACTGACACTCAAGGTGAGCAACCTAGGAGTGAGTGTCAGTGAGTGTTTAAAAAAAAGATATTTACCCACATTATGCCTAGTAAAGATTTTAACTTTATGTTTTCATTTTTCCTGAATTGCTTGCTTGGTTTGACAAAGATTTAAAGTTAGCCTCTGAAGACAATTCAGCTCATGACCAAAATGTTAATTTCTATTTGTGATTTCAACCGACAGCTATTGAATTTCTGTTAGGTTTTTAAAAGATCTTTTGAAAATGATTTACAGCTATAAATATGAATGTGTTTCTACATATAATAGTAAAATAAGATAATGCAATAAGGCATATTTTAGAACTTCATATTTTTTGTTTCTTTAGCAACGTAGTGCTCAAATATTAGTTATTATTACCATTAGTTATTAGCAGCATCTCTATTATGATCACGTCCAGAGTACAATTCCTGAACAAATACTCTTGCAAATAACACTTAGTAGAAGATTGTTATAAATAGATATTAAATAATATAAATACAGGAACTTTAATTGATGTTACAGGCATTATCCATAGTTTTATGAATATGATAATGTAATGATATTCAACATAAACTGTGAAAAAATAGATGGTAAATAAATATTAAAATCAACGAATCTCCATTTACATCCCCTTAAAACACTGACCATATTATTAAGGTGATGTCTACAGCAGCGACACAGTTATTTTCTTCCCCAGACATACTCTTTGGTATACCGTGATAAATCTAACCAATAAGTGACTTTGATAAAGTTTGCCACAAAAGTGCTGCCGCCATATTGTAAAATCGAGTTTTTGGAAAATGCAGGATGCCTTGAAATCTTTAGCAGGAACACTTAATTTTCTGAGACATGTTCCAGAGTCCTCCCTCTAGCAACCTCCTGTAACATGTTATATATATATATATATTTTTTTTTTATATCCCTTCTCATTTAGTTATATTTATAACTTTCAGATAAAAAGAGTTCTGATTACTGACCAAAGAGGAAATGTTTGAAGGGGCGACTACTTAATATTATTATTTATCCTTTTATCACATTTACTTACATTGAAATGTTATGCAGCACAGACACAGGCACACAGACAGACGAATAGATAGATAGGTAGACAGATAGATATATAAGATAGATAGACTGATAGATAGATATAAAAAAAAAACATTCCGATAGACAGATAGGCATGCTTTTTAAAAGAAAAAGAAAGGAGTTTATCGAGTAAATATTAGTGTAAGAATTTTCTAAAAAGAGCAATTCCAAATCTGGCTGCAATTCTCAGGGTTTCATAAGATAAAGGTAAATAAAAGAAATATACCAAATTGTTCGATTCATCTGAGACACAACTTGCTGCCTTTTGTAAACCTTTATTTATTATGGTTCCGGGGATAGTACCTGCAATCAAGATACTTTAAAGCTTTCAAACAAAAGCATCGTCCCCTACCGCCATGACGTATATATATATATATATATATATATATATATATATATATATATATAATATATATATATATATATATATATATATAACACACACACACACACACACACACACACACACACACACACACACACACACACACACACACACACATATATATATATATATATATATATATACATATATATATATATATATATATATA
>NC_051398.1:38601310-38603810 GCF_015228065.2 Penaeus monodon
ATTATCATCACAATCATTGTTATGATTATAATGATAATAATAATGATAATAATAATAATAATAATAATAATAATAAATAATAATAATAATGATAGTAATAGTAATGATAATAATGATGATGATAATAATAATAATAATAATAATAATAATAATAATAATAATAAAAATAATAATAATAATATATATTATTATAATAATAATCATCATCATCATCATCGGCATCATCATCATCATTATCATCATTATTGTTCTTATTATCATTGCTATAATCATTGTAACTATAAATATTATTACTTGCATCATCATCATCATTATCATCATTATTGTTACCATTATAATTATTGATTTTATTATCATTGTTGTCGCTGTTTCTCATGTTATCGCTGTTGTTATTATTATCATTATCTTTTTTATCATTATCATTATTATAATTTTTATATTTATCATCACTATCATCATCATTATTATTACTACTTCACACGGTTATCTGAACACTAACCTAGCACACACGTAATATCTATATGCGTGTTGCTCATGCTCGCTTGGTGAATGTCTATGCAAATTTTCCTTGCAAGATTTTATGCACTTGAGTTTAACTTGTTAACATGATGTTGCAAAGGATATATATCACCGACCTTCTCTTTTGCTACTAGCTTTTCTGCAAATGTAATGCATGACACGGAAGGTTTTGAGGAAAATGTAAAATAGTTAAATGCAGACTAATAGTAGAGAGTTTGAATGATTTCTGACGATTAAATGTAATTTAAAAAATTGATAAAGAATATGGGTTGATTTTGAGGGTGAGTTTGTTATAGGGACAATTATCACTGTATTGTTGAAAAGTGGTTCTTTTTTTACTGCATTTACATTTATGTTTATGATAATGATAGATAGCATTAGCACTGTGTTGTTGAAAGGCGGTTCTTTTTACTGCATTTATGACATTGATGTTAATGATAATGAAAGCATTAGTCACGATTAGCGATGGTAATACGGACGGAAATATACAAACACACACAAACACGATTTTCCGAAATAGGGCAATAAGAGGCTTAAAATATGAGAAAGAGAAACACTGAGAAAAGCAAACAAACTGACGGAAGTGGAAAAGCAAACAAACTGGCGGAAGTGGAAAATCAAACACGAAAAGCAAACCTGAGGAAGAAGCAACCGAAGCAAGAAGTATGGTGAAGCAAGAGGAAGGAACAAGCTCAATCAAGAAGAGTGAAGCAAGACGAAAAATAAAAGTTAAGCAAATGGAAGTAAAGTGAAAAAATAGCAAAAACAAGACAAAAAAGAACAAATCTGAAGCAAGAAACAACAGAATCCTAACGATTAAAGAGTAAAGAAACGCAAGAAGGAGCAAACCAAATCAAGCACAAGCAACCCCGTGAGGTCGAGCGAATGAAGCAACCTGAAACACTGCCTCGCGGCCGAGCATATAAAACACAAACGCTCGCACTTTCATTTCTTAGATCACGTATATATAAAAAATATTAGTGCATTTGGTTGTTTTATTAACCTCTTGTTTTTCGGTTATTTGGCGTTGATAAAGAATGCACTCGTGTCCTGCTGGTTTGGCTTGCTGTATGTGCTTTTGTGTGAATGGGAGGACGGGGAAGAACTACGTATATTCTTAAATAAGAAAGGAAGACAGAGAGAAGGAGAGAGAGAGAGAGAGAGAGAGAGAGCGAGAGAGAGAGAGAGAGAGAGAGAGAGAGAGAGAGAGAGAGAGAGAGAGAGAGAGAGAGAGAGAGAGAGAGAGAGAGAGAGAGAGAGAGAGAGAGAGCGCCAGACAGGCAGACAGAGACAGAGACATACAGACAGACAGACAGATAATTCCATACTATTCTAGATCCATCCCAACATGATTTAAATCTAAATCACTTTGTTTATCAAGACATTTAATTTTTGTCTCATTAACCCCCGCCCAAAATGAATGAATAAAGCAAACATAACGAACCGAGGCTGCTGATTATGTGCATGTTAACTAAGCAACCTAGTTAGACAAAGCGATCTACTTGCATCTTGCAAAACCATGTAGACAGCAATAAATATATGTCATGCAATGTTAGGGTGTGCTCCTTTCATGTTCACACGAGAGTGAGCGCGTATGTATACACTGTACATACTTGTATACTAAATTTGTGGTCGATCCTCAGACCTCCGGTGCAAATGGAGATTGTTAGACCACTTAGTACTTTAGTTTTAATGTATTTCTCTTCTGTCAGCAAATGCTTCGACACATACCTTTTGTGCAAGCGGCGGGAAACCCGGGTTATTTGTTTAGTCTCTACCCCTACGTCTCTCTCTTCGTGTCTGTTCCTGGTTGTCTGTCTGTCAGTCTGTCTCTATCTCTGTTTCTGTATCGGTCTATCTATCTATCTATATATTCATCTATCTGTATATATGTGTATGTGTGTGGGTAATATCTATTTATCTATCTATCTGTCTATCCATCTATATATGTTTGTGTGTGTGTGTGTGTGGGTATACATAT
>NC_051398.1:38633810-38641310 GCF_015228065.2 Penaeus monodon
ACTTAATAATCTGAAAGTTAGCAAGGAAGGAGTCTGTTTAAAAAAGTAATTTCTGGCATGATTAGATGTAGAGGGAGCTTGTCATATGTTTTTTTCCCCAGATTGTATACCTACTTATCGAGAACGTACACATCACCTGCCATGTTTCTTTCTGGTTGAGATTCCGCATCTCAGTACAACAAACTAAAAAACAAACAAGCAACCCCCCCTCCAAGGTTTTAAGGTTCGTTTTGCATGCATGAACAAACTTTCATGAAGTATCAGTGAGATTTTGGACTTAATCCTGATCTCAGACCTTTGCAATTTTTTTTATCTCGTCTGCTCTTAGGATTTTCAGTGATTCAAGGATAACCAGAGTTTAGAAGACTTGTTAGTGAACTGGAAAATCGAAGCTCTTCAGTGATTGTTCTTTCCTTATATTGGAACTGCTGTAACGTCACTATTCTTCGAACAACCAGGGAACGTGGGGTCTTCTAAAATATTCAATATTTTAAGCATCACTATGTAGAATAAGATGTAGTTAATAGTAATTTCTTAATATTGAAGATAAACTAAAATACTGTCTCCGACTTTACAGAATATTAGTTCTAAAGATACCGTTTTGGGAAACTTTGTACAGTGATACCCCGCGACCTTAATACTTTTCAAGTCTAACTTAAAAAAGACAACTCTTCTTTCGTGTAAGGTTCGGTGAGACTTCCTCAAAAATTAGCTAGGAAATCAGAAAACACGCTGGCCTGGATTGTTTTTGTTACAATTTAATATTACATTCACACTACTACTACTAATAAATAGATTTTATCTCTACCTGGAAATTCGTTTCATGTAGTCTTTTTCACTTCTGTGTGACTCTTCATGGCGGTCAAAATCTCTAAATGATATTTTACTTCCTCCTTGACCTTACATTGTAGATACTATTTGATAATAATAATCACCGTCTTAAGAAAGAGAACGGAAAGAGAAGGCGACTTGAGATCAACAAAAGATTCCATATCTGTCTGTCTATCAGTCTGTTTATCTATCTATAGAAAACCAAATAAGAAATGAGTGCGAGAAAGAAGACGTTCTTCGATTCTAAGAAGTCTTGTACTACAATATTCGTCTTTATAATTACATTCACTTTGTGTTGAAGGCGAATCCAAATCAATTCAGATATTTTTTTCCCTCGTTTTGCCCTTATCATCTTAATGTGACTATGAAAAGTTATTTTGCATTCCAAGCCCAAATTCTTTTCTTCTTCTTACAAGCCATATAATTGTTACATTCTACCATTCCATAGATTTGGCGATTGATTTAAATACTCTACTTCATCTCTATTTTTTTTTTTTTTTTTTTTTTTTGTCCATTCTTTAAAGATGCCGTCTGAAGGGAATGGCTTCATTAACACACGGTATTTATTTCGTATGTTATTACTTTGATTCAGTCATTTCACTTGCCTTAAAATTGTTTATGAATATTCCCCCTTACTCCATCTCGACCTCGTAAAGTGACCAACGGTATAATAATCACATGGAATTGAAATAAACATTGTAAGTCTTACTGAAGTGTCTAGATTCTATCAAGCAACGGCGCTTCAATTCTTGCAATGATACGACGATACTAAGTTCGACCAAACTGCCTAATTTGATAACCAGTAAATACTTGTGTAAAACTGATAAAAAACAGTATTCATCATATGGAAGGAAAAGACCTACTAATCAGAATCTAGGGTAAAGTGAGACGTCATACGCTAAAAGAGCAGCTAATTAATGAATTATCTAAACAGGAGAGTATCTTCAAAAGGGGAGATGGGTGGGGCAATTTTCTTCCCTTATATAGTGAGATTTAAGTTTTATATTTGCGGGAATTTACTGTAATTCATTACTTAAAACTTTAAATAAACACATTAGGTAAATTTGGGTCAAATCCGTCAGCTTAATCTTTAGAATATCAACAAATAAATCTTTCTCTTGGCCACTTCGTATAGAACAGGAGGGAAGGAATTCTGGATAAGCTCAGGTTGTCGGTATAATAAAGGCCTGTACCCGTAATAAGAATCATTAGGTACGCCCCTTTCTTAAACAACAAAGGGACAAATCATATTGGGAAAGAAAAGAAAAAAAGGCAGAAAGAGAGAGAGAGAGAGAGAGAGAGAGAGAGAGAGAGAGAGAGAGAGAGAGAGAGAGAGAGAGAAAGAAGAAAAAAGGAGGAAACTTTTTTGAAGTACTTTGTCGTGGAGAGAAGAAAATCCTTAAATTGTAGTCGACAAAGTTGAAAATGCAAAGCGAACGGCCATTAAGCAGATTAGCTCTAAAGAACGGGTAATGAAGGCCCTCGTTAAGCTGTTTAGATAAACATTGTAAAATACAAGTTGAAATGAGAAATCAGTGTGTAGCAGTCTGAGGAGAAGCTGCACTTTAGAGAAAAAAAATGAAAAGTGTTTTAGACGTGAAGTTGAAGATGGCTGGAAACAATTTATTATGAAAGACAGAGGAACTTGAATATGCGCAAATAAAGGGAAGTGGTTGGAGAAAATGATAATTTTGTTGTATAATAAGAAAAAATATGGAAAGAAATGGTAGAGTCATATTCAATCGCGAGAAATATCCATGAAAGGAATAAGAAGTTAAAGACAATGTAAAGAGAAAACAAGAAAAGATAAATGTGCATAACTGAACACAAAAGGTAAGAATGGTCAGAAAAAAGTTGCTCTGGAGAAATCTAACCTGTGGAAAGAAAATATGTAAGAAGGATAACTAAAAAACAGGAAAACGAAACAAAGAAAAGGCGAAGTAAGGATAGTAAATAAGTAAGGATAGTAAATTGAAAACAAAACAAAACAAAAAAACAAAACAGTAAAGATAAGGAACGAAACACAGTGTGAACAAAACAAGGAAAGTAAAATTACATGAAATCCGACCTCAAGGCGTGTGTGAACAAACAATTATCACCTCATACACTGTACATTCCTGACTACAAGGCGAGGAGGAATAGTAGGAAGTTAAACACGGGAAAGACTCAAAACAAGCAAACAAAGGAAAATAATTACGAAAAAAAATAATTTCTGTGATGTTCTGCCAATAATAATAATAATAATAATGATAATAATAATAATAATGATAATAATAATAATAATAATAATAATAATAATAATAATAATAATAATAGCAATAATAATAATAATAATAATAATAATAATAATAATAATAATAATAATAATAATAAAATGATAGTGATTACAGCCTAAGGAAAATAAATACAATAACGAAATGTCGGTAAATAAAAATAGTGCCAAATAACTGTGAAAAGATATCGAAAGGAAACAGTATCTATCTGTTCTAAACTGTGATGACATAATAGTAAGTTTACGTGAGAGGAAATAAATAATAAAAAAAAGTCAATATGTTTACATCACAGAAACCCGACACGGATATTTGTGTTTTACAGTAAAAAGAGAAGTTATACAGGTTAAGCACAAAACAATAATAAAAGATGAACACGAGATAACTTGAAGAAGAAACAGTAAACTGAGTTTTATATTATCAAAAGTTCAAGGCAGAGGTACACGATCTTTTGTTTACAAGCTGAGCTAATGAGATAGACAGTATCAGGGCTGCTTTAAAGATGCGTAATGCAGTATAACTACTTTCCAGCTTAAACAAAACAGCAAATATCAAAAAAGAGAACAGAGGATATAATGTACAAAATAAAGGTGGATACTTGGAGAGAAGGTAAATCTGATACAAGTACAATATAATGAAAATCTATAAAAAAAAGGAAGTGAAGTAAGAGGAGTCAACAAAAAAAAACTTATAGGGTTATAAGGTAAAGATTTAAGTCATAATAGGTAAGCAGAAGAAGAAAATGAAGTTCAAAAGAAGAAGAAAATATATGCATACATATAGACACACACACACACAAACACACACACACATACACACACACATATATGTTGTTGTGTATACATACATATATTTAATATATATGTATATATGTATATATATGCATGTATGTGTATATGTATATATACACATATATACATATATATGAATATATATTATATCTGTCTATCTATCTATCTATATAACACACAGACACACACAGACACACATACACACACACACACACACACACACACACACACACACACACACACACACACACACACACACACACACACACATACATACACACACACACACATACACACACGCGCACACACACACACACACACACACACACACACACACACACACACACACACACACATATATATATATATATATATATATATATATATATATATATATATATATACATATATATATATATATATATATATATATATATATATATATATATATATATATATATATATATATATATATATATATATATATATATATATATATATATGTGTGTGTGTGTGTGTGTGTGTGTGTGTGTGTGTGTGTGTGTGTGTGTGTGTGTGTGTATGTCTCTCTCTCTCTCTCTCTCTCTCTCTGTATATATATATATATATATATATATATATATATATATATATATATGTATGTATTATATATATGTATATATATATGTATATATATATATATATATATATATATATATATATATATATATATATATATTCTTAAAGGTAATTTTCTCCGAGTGCAAACACTGGATCAACCATGTATTCCTTCCCGAGAGGAAGGGAATCAACTGAAAAACGAAGAGAAGCTCAAGCGAAGAGAACCGTTTGAGATGTCTTGTGAAAGAAACGCAAATAAACTACACAAGTTAAAAGTTCCCAGCCAAAGGGACCATTTGAAGGGAAAAGGTCGCTGAGAGCATAAGCAACCTACGTTACAAGGAACAAGGATATAACATGCGGTTTAACAATAAGAAGTTTGAGTTAATGGTATGCAGCCCTAAGTGTGTAACGCGTGAGAGAACATATTCCGCTGAAGGGGATGAGCATACGAGAATATGATAGGAGTGTAAGTCCTTTATCTCTTCATGAATAAGCATGTGGATTTTAACCATCTCATGAGAGGGAAAAAGAGAATGAAAGATAAATTGATAGATAGGTAGATAGATAGATAGATAGACAGATAGATAGAGATAAATAGGGAGACAGAGAGAGAGAGAGTGAGAGTAAGAGTGAGAGTAAGAGTGATAGAGAGAGAGAGAGAGAGAGAGAGAGAGAGAGAGAGAGAGGAGAGAGAGGAGAGAGATTGAGAGAGAGAGGGAGACATATACAGGCAGACAGATAGACAGACAGTCAGTCAGTCAGTCATTCAAACAGACAGACAGACATACAGACAAGTAGACAGTCTGACAGACAGCCAATCAGTCAGTCAGTCAGTCAGACAGTCAAACAGACTTACAGACAGACAGACAGTCAGTCAATAAGTCAGTCAGAAGCTGTGAGGAAAGATCTAAGATTTCGAAACTCTCAAACCTTTGAAAATTACTTTTGAGACTGTCAGACTCTGGGACTTTTAGATGACACCAAACGAGTCTGAAGAAATACAAAAGAAACTTTAAGCTGGACCTCAAGCCTGAAGGTGAATCGTAAGCCAGGCAAAGCTCCTTCACGTCTTTCTTTTCCGTATAAATTTCACGGTGAATCAAATCAAATGCATCTTAATTCCTACGCGGAACTGTGTGTTTTGACAAAGGACATCAGGCAAATATTTGCTAGAATTACAACTCGCAATATAACAGTATGGTAATCATGGAAACCTCCGCGTAACTAATAGATTGTATGAGACTCTAACGTTCTCGAGCGTTGAATTAATGTCGACACACTAAACGAACGTGATTATGATGAAAAGAAGAAGAAGAAGAAGAAGAAGAAGAAGAAGAAGAAGAAGAGGAAGAGGGAGAAAAAGAAAAAGTGGGAGAAGAAGAAGAATCAAAAGAAGAAGAGGGAGAAGAAGAAGGAAAAGAAGAAGAAGCAAAAGAAGAAGAAGAGAGGAGAAGAAGAAGAAGACGAAGAAGGAAAAGCAACATGGGAGACATTTCAAGATGGTGGTGAAAGAATCAACAAAAGCCAGGTGATACCGCCTTCTGTCTTGTAATGTCTGAAATAATTTACATACTCTCTCTCTCTCTCTCTCTCTCTCTCTCTCTCTCTCTCTCTCTCTATATATATATATATATATATATATATATATATATATATATATATATATATGTCTGTCTGTCTGTCTGTCTGTCTGTCTGTTTTTCCCTCTCTCGATTTGAAAAATTAACTAGAAGGTGCCAGAATATTCAGTGAATCTTCTAGTTTCATTAATCTTGTGATGAATGAAAATTTGGAATATCATACAAAGATTTATGAATGAACTGGGGAACGTTGAAATCTAGTAATCCCCCCCCCCTTTACACCTTTTGGAAAACGGTATAGGTATGTGTAATGAATAGTTATTTATATTGGACATATTATGAAAGATTTTTTTTTTTTTTATGTGATGATTATAAAAGAACCTTTGACATCTTTTAACAGATAACTACGCATAAAAGAAATATATGTTAACCCAGCCACCACGGGTTTATGTTCTGTCCCCGATAGTTTTTTTTTGTGAATTTTGTTACATACAGATGGCTCCACATGTGCTCAGCCAGCAAGGAGTCTGTCAGTTGGCCCTAACGACCGATCCTGATTTCCCCATTCCTTGAATTGGCAGAAAATTTGTTTTTCTTTTTAATACAATTGATATTGATACTGTTATTATTGTTATTGAAGTTATGATTATTAAATTGTTATGAAAATCTTGGTAACATTTAAGACAATGAAATAACACAAAAGAAAAGAGTAAACAGGTGAGATAGGTAGGACTAATAGCTGTCTCCTTGGTGACTAAGCACCCATAGAGCCATCTATGTGTAAATAAAACAAATAAACCTGTATTACAGTGGGCAAGGCATGTATTCTTGCCATACCTGCCGATTGGGTTAAGAAACAAATTACAAACAAATGATGAGTATCTAATGTATAAAAGGCTAATCTTTCTAAACATCCTATAATTTCGCCAGGTCAGAATTAGCCCATACTGCATGCACACTCCTTACGTCGGCCATTATCCTTCATCTCAGCTCGAAAGCGAAGATTCTCCGAGTGACATTCTCTCGTTATCCTTGGTGCGGCTACAACTGGCCAGAGCTGGTTATGAGACACACATGGGATCATAATAATAGGAATGCCAAGCGTCTCCCTTCTACTATGCTGAGAATAGCCGAGGCCCCGCTAGCTGGATCCATTTTTGTACTGATGGCCTTGGTAATCCAGGCGGGATTTACAGGAAGACCTTTTGGACATTGTCGTGAATCACTGGTGAATCTCGCGGGGGTGAATAATCCGCAGAAATATCGAATTTTGTGGAACGCAGTTCTATCCTTCGCAGGGTAATTATTTAAAGTCGATCTGCCTGGCGGGAACTTGAGTATCTTATTTCTAATTAATGGACCTCCGGGCATGTGGTACGAGAGAGTTTCAAGTACGAGACGAGACCCTACCTTGGCATCTACAAA
>NC_051398.1:38651310-38653810 GCF_015228065.2 Penaeus monodon
GAAGAATGGGGGAGCAGGGAGATAGAGAAACGGAATTGGGAGAAAACGGGAAAGGAGGAGGAAGAGGAAAGAGTGGAGAAGAGGGGGTGTGGGGAAAAAAAGAAAAAAGAAAAAACTTTGGAAAATTATAGAGCTTTAGATGGATTTTCCTTAAGTGGTTCTCCTTTCATTACCGTCAGGATGATAGGAGGAGGAAGAGGAGGAGAAAGAAGCAAATAAAAGAAACTGTTATAATGACGAAGATAATGACAATCTGAAAAATGAAAAGTAAGAAAAAGAAAAATGGGTATCTTATTTTTGCCTATGAATAGAGAGTCAATTATGGTGTGCTTAGAATCCGAAATGACACTTGTTCTGAGTATTCATTAAAAGAGTCTTCATATGCTGTTAAAAAAATATCAGTGACAATAAAAGCGTCAAATAAAAGAATATATCTTTGCGTTCAAATCACCTGTACGTCATTAACTTTTTTACTAATAAAACTATTCATCGAGTTTATATGCATATTTGTATTTTGTATTTGTTCGTATGCATTGATTTACAATAATAGTATTAAATAACAATAATAGTAGTGATAATAGTAGTAATGATTACGGTAATAGTCATGCTAAAAATGATTATAATTGCAACAACAACAACAAAAAGTAATAATAATAGTAGTAACTACATTCACTGAAATAATAGTAATCGATATAATTATGATAATATAATGATATGGTTAAATATTAATAATATCACCGGTAGTAACGATAGTAATAAAGATAACTAAAATATTTCTTCTGTGGTGGGAATTGAATCCATTCATAACAGCTCATATTCAGAAAAAACAGAAAATCACTTATATTATCTAAACTATTAACCAGAAAACTACTTACATTAGCAATAACAAGAAAGCTACTTACATTAGACCAAATGGGAATTATGAAAATATTTACATTTGTCGAAATAGAAACTAGTAAAGTATCTACATTCACGATGTTGATAAAGACCCCGTTTCTCAGTAGAATCAGAAAGTACTTGAACCCGATGCATCTGCCGATTTTCTTTCAAGCACTCCAACGCTGACGACGCTGAACTCACGAGTCCTCTTTTCTGGTAATAAATCCCTGAGCCATCCTGGAAATATTTCTAAGGATACGTTCTCTGCTATGGAGGAGAAAGAATTACCTGCGTGTCGTCCGGAACGGGAGGCTTCAGTGACAGAAGACAAACGCGCTTAATGCACTGTAAAGATATTATATTCCTGTACATGCTGCTTTCAACATCCTGTTCCTAGCGACCAAATTCAATTAAGAAGAGAGAGCTGAGTACTTAAAGCAGGTAATTTAGAACCCACAAATTAAATCAGACATCTTAGATCAGACACTTAGATCAGGCAATTTAAAGCAAACAAGTTGAATCAGACAAATGAATTCAGACAACTAAGAACAGACAGTTTAAAGCAGACAACTTAGAGCAGACAATTGCAGTAAGTGCACACAACTTAGAACAAACCCCTCGGGATTTTTATTTGATTTGCAGATAAACAGGGACAGTAGGAATCAAGCAAATAAGAAGGTGTTTGGGAAACATGATTCCTCAAAGAAACATCTTGAGAGGGGGAGAAGGAGAAGGAGGAGGGGGAGGAGGAGGGGGAGAGGGGAAGGAAGAAGAGGAAGAGGAGGAGGGGGAAGGGGAGGAGGAGGAGGAGAGGGGAAGGAAGAAGAGGAAGAGGAGGTGGGGGAAGGGGAGGAGGAGCAGTGACGATGCAATATCCAAGCAAGAGCTCAAGCAAGGCCGATATTTTGAACACGAATAATTCTACTACATTTTTTCTTTCTTCCTATTTTTTGCCGGGGGGGGGGAGGGGGGTCCAGCTTATGAAATTACGTCTTTTTCACGAATGCCTTTATTCATATTGGATATCCGCTCTTACCGTTTTCTGCCCTTTCCCTTATACGTCTAGAATGGCGTTGGAGTTTTCTCCTTCGTTTCGCTAATAAGAGAAGAGGCCGCGTTTAGCATCAGATAGAGCCAGTGAGACAGAATTGACACGATAACCCTCGCAGATCCGTGAGCGCCTGTGCACGCATGAGTCCCCCACCACGCCAGGGTTATCTTCAAGCATCGTTTCCTTCACTCCTTTACTACCCACCTCCCCCTCCCTAACCACTTCTTTTCTTTCTTCTCTCCTTGTCTCTTTCTCTTTTCCTTTCTTCCTTTCGTCTTTCTTTTCATTTCCATTCTTCTGTTCTTAGTTAAATGCTTCGTATTTCTTCCTTCTTTCCGTCCTTTTCCTTTTCTATTGAGATATATGATTTTTTTTCCTTCTTCCTCTTTCTTTCTTTACATGTCTTTTTCTCCTTCTTCCTTTCCTTCCTTTGCTTCCATGTCTCTTATCCTTTTTTTTTCTTCCTTTCGTCTTTCCTTTCATCATCTTCCGTTTTCCGTCCTTCCTTTATTGCCCCCTCCTCTCTCTTTCCTTCCTTACTTCCTTTCGCTTCTCTTCCCACCCTTCTGC
>NC_051398.1:38676310-38678810 GCF_015228065.2 Penaeus monodon
ATCAGAAACGTACTCCTTCACTCCCAAACTGTGGAATATTTCTCATGCATTCTAAAAAAAAAAAAAAAAAAAAAAAAAAACTCTATGTATTCTATTTTAACATAACCCGTAAGTAGCCCAGTGTAACATTTTTTTACCGAAATCTATTCTGATTGTGCAACAGTATTCTGATAATGCAACGCTGACTAATAATATAAACTGGATCATAAACGTAACTCATTCTTCTAATTTGACATCTAATTATGACCAGTGCGATGATTCAGATTCGGCAATTTAAACATACCATAAACTATTTCTTCTCTGTACAGCCAATCTCTGTCTGTCTGTCTGTCTGTCTGTCTGTCTGTCTGTCTGTCTGTCTGTCTGTCTCTCTCCTCTCTCTCTCTCTCTCTCTCTCTCTCTCTCTCTCTCTCTCTCTCTCTCTCTCTGTCTGTCTGTCTGTCTCTCTCTCTCTCCTCTCCTCTCCTCTCTCTCTCTCTCTCTCTCTCTCTCCTCTCTCTCTCTCTTTCTGTCTGACTGTCTCTCTGTCCTTCCCTCTCCCCCAGACTCACTCACCTACCTCCCCTTCTTTCTCCTTCTCTCCCCCTTCTCTCTCTATTTCCCTCCTATTCCTCCCTCTCCTTCCTTCCATCTAACCCTCTCTCTTTCTCTCCTCGTGTTTACATATCGCTTTGTTTGCGTGTATGTATTAATGTTTGCGTCATCATTTACTCACACAACACAACTTGATTTTCGCCTATTTGTTTATGTGTATGTGTGTATTTGGCCATCGCGCCTCCCCTCCCCTGGCACTTCGCGGGCAGCTCACCCGGCGCGAGTAATGCAGTGCACAGCTTCTCGTGGACAGATTGCCCGTCGAAAGTGATGCAGACCACATGCAACTTGCGGACGGATAGTAATGCAGAGCGTAACCCCTCGCTGACAGATCACCCGGAGAAGGTAATGCAGAGCACAACCTCTCGCGGACACACGACCCGGCGAGAATAATGCAGAATACAACCTCCCGCAGCAGATGACCCGATGAAAATAATGAAAAAAAAACTCTCGCGGACAGATCACTTGACGCAAAGCACAACCTCTCCCGGACCAGATCACACGACGAGAGTAATGCAGAGTACAACCTTTCACGGACATATCACCCGGCGAGAGTAATACAAAACAACCTCTCTCGGACATCAACCGACGAAAATAATACAAAACACAACCTCCCGCGGACAGATCACCCGGCGAAAGCAATGCAAAACAAAATCTGTCTCTCTCTCTCTCTCTCGAACCGATCATTCGACGAAAATAATACAAAACAACAGCCGATCACCCGGCGCGAAGTAACGCCGAGCGCAAACCTCTCTCGGACCAGATCTCCTTCGCTGGACAAATCTCATCGGTCACACCTCACTGAACTGGTCTTGCCGGTGTCAGGTCTCGCTCGCTGGCTCGCTCGCTCGCTCCCCGGGTCTTCCTGCTCAAGGGTGTGGACGCCAAGGCAGGTCGTCCTGTGTGAACCCGAACGAGAACCTCGGGTCATCTCCGCCATTCCTTTATGCTCCTCAGCGGGTCCTCGATGCCACAGCGGGTCGGGGCGGGTTGGGTGCTACGCCTTGGGTCAACGAGGGTCATCTGGGGTTTTTACAGCAGCTTCGTTGTGGTGGGGACAGGTTATTCGTTATTGATTATAATTATCTTTTTTTTTCTTCTCGCTCACTTTTTCTTCGTTTCTCCTTTGTTTCATTTCGTTTTCTCTTTTTTATTTTTATTTTTATTTATTTATTTATTTATTTTTTAGGATTCGAACATTTATTATTTTAAAGCTTTCGGTTATTTTTCAACTTCCCACGTTCAACCCTCTGTGTTTCACTGCTTAACCACTTTCCTTTTCATTATACAGAAATATTTATTTTTTTTCCTCATATGGTTATTTAAAAACACGATTCAAAATTATATATTCGTATAAAAACGTCTGTGTATTTTTTTTACGGCTACGCTTACATATTTGTCTTTTTTTATTTTCATCATAATATGGCTGCTGTGTCGTACTTTATTACATAATCATAAGTAAATTTGAATCAAATATCTTTATTTCAGTAAGTATCGCATTGCGTAAAGTTCTAACGACCGAAGGCACCATTTCTTTCCCTGCGAGTTTAGCAACCGTGCAATTATTTTCTCAATGGCAGTCATTCGCCAAGATTTTTATAAAACGGATACAGAGATTTTTTTTTGTTTTGTTTTTCAGCTTGACTAAATTCACGGTTTATTTTTTTAATTGTTTACTGTTTTTTCATTGTTGGTCTACTGCCTCTCAGTTTGGATTTAATTGGTCTGTGATAGTTCCGTTGTTATTTTTTTATTTTTTATTTTTATTTATTTATTTTTTCAAGTGCCCTGTCCCACCAGGACGTTGGCGATCATGGATTTCCATGATTTTCTTGGCAATTTAGAGCGGTGGTTTGCCATTGCCTTCCGCCCGGTGTTTTTATCGAGTCACCGGGTCTGGGACCGG
>NC_051398.1:38756310-38758810 GCF_015228065.2 Penaeus monodon
AATCATTATTTCATTATTATCAATAGGATAACTCTTGTGATTACTGTAAACACGATGATTATCATTACTGTTATCATTATTTATCTATTATAATAAATATGTTTACTATTGTTATAATCATTATCAATGTTGTTTTTATAATTATTATCATTATCAATATTATTGTCATTATTATCAATTTATTATTATTATTGCTAATAATACTATTATCATTAAGATCATTATTATAATCATTATTTCATTATCATCAATCATTATCAATATCATTACTATTATTAGGATTATTCTTATGATTACTGTAATTACCATCATTATCATTATAGTATCATAGGTAGTAAAATTAATTTTATCATTATTATTACCATTATCATAATTGTCATTGTCATTATTATTATTATTAATATTATTATTATCATCATTGTCTTCACCATATTCACCATAATTATTTTCATTATTTTTATCATTGTTCTTACTATTATTCTTATAGTTATTGTCATTAGTAGTGGTGATGGTAGACGAAGAGGAGATACCGAGTAAGGAAAGAAGAATAACTAGCAATAACAAAAATAAAAGGGAGGAACAGAAGGAAAACGTAGAAAGAGAAAGAAAAGAAAGGGGAAAATAAGATGAGAAGAACGAAATGTGGAACAAGAAAGCTTGATAAGCGTTCGTGTCAGTTGCCTTTCTATTCTTAAGAATTCCCAAAAGTTTTGGGTTTCAACACAACACCAAAAAGACGTTACATTATAAGCTTGAATTGCATAAAATAATTTTCTATATCTTATACAGTATATGAATTATCACATATACAGTACATGAAATGTGTTTTATAAAGTACACACTGTATATCCATCCATCCATACATACATCCATACATACATACATACATATACACACACACACACACACACACACACACACACACACACACACACATATATATATATATATATATATATATATATATATATATATATATATATAACTAGTATTTTTCCTCCCAACTTGGAGTCATTTATAAACTCGTTACAAACATGACTGGGGAATTTCCTCGAGTTGATTGAGTCCTAAGAAAGCAAGCAATTATATAGTAGAAATTGTGTATACACGAATACACGTCTGCATATTCATAGACATCACATACTTTCGAATTTCCATTTTCTATTCAAAATCATAGCTAAACCGTTTATATTATCGGGAGCTCTCCTCTTACTATTCAAAATCACAACTAAAAATGTTTCAAGTATATATTATTGGAAGTCACATTTACTATTCGAAATCACAATTAAGACCGTTTAAAGTTTTGGAAGCCTTAATACTCAAAATAACAAAATTAGTTTAAAATATTATCGGATACTTACGATTCAAAAGCACAACTCGAAGTTTTTATTATTGGAAACCACATTTAGTATTCATAATCATAATTAAACCCATCGAGTTTTATTGGGAACTTCACTCACTGTTCAAATCCGCAAATAAGAAATATTCAAAACGTTACTGGAAACCCCACTTAATGTTCACACTCACAACTAAACCTTTTGTAGTTTTAATGGATATCCCTCTTATTATTCAAATCCAAAAGTAAAGACCATTCACAATCTTATTGGAAACCCCTATTTACTGTTCCAATCCACAAGTAAAAAACACTTATAACATTAACTGAAACCTCACTTACATCAGTATTTCCTTCCTCACAACTAAAACCGTTTGCAGCATTTCCATAACCAGGCAAAGATCCAAAGGCCATTGAGCTCTCTTGCAAGCTCACATTGCCAGGAGGAGCGAGCGCCGAGGCAAAACGGACTTTCGCGCAGCAATCTTGAGATAATTGGGTCAACAGCGGATCGCCAAGAATCCCATCTGGAGGGCCCCTCAGCCCCGACACCTCAGCAAGACTGATAACCGCGCTGTAAATACGTCAGGGTATCGAAGACCTCGTTCTACCCCGTGACCTCTGTGCTTCGTCTCGCTCGTTCGCTTGTTCGTGAAACAGTGGCCGAATTTTGTTTGAAATAGAGCCCTTATTCGCACTCTGAAGTTTTTTCTTATTTATCCCTCAATTTAAAAAATATATATATTATTACTTTTATCATAACCATCGCCATATTCATCGTTATCATTTTGATTACCTTTATTCTTTATTATCATTCTTATTACTACTGTTATCATAATAATTATCATTAGTAGTGGTAGTGGCAGAAGAAAAATAGGGAGGAGGAAGAAACAGGGAAAGAACAAGAAGAAAAAGGAAAAGGAGACGCAGCAGGAAAATGAAGAAAGGAAAAAATAAGACGAACGGACTGTGGACCAAGAAAGCATAATACGCGTTCATGCCAGTTGCCTTTCTATTCTTAAGAATTCCCTAAAGTTTTTGGTTTCAACGCAACACTAAATAAACGTTACTTTTGCCTTTTTTTCGCTCACTCGCTCTCTTAATGACCCTTTTCTTTTTACTCCTTATTTACCCATCAATTTCCCGTTATTCATTCCCTAACCTCCC
>NC_051398.1:38766310-38768810 GCF_015228065.2 Penaeus monodon
TCTGGTTAAAGTCCTTCCGGTGAAACTTTTGCCAAATGTTAATTTCGGAAGCAACGGTGATACCCGGTTCGTGACGTCACAGGTCAGCCCGATGGAATGTGGGGGAGAAAAGATAAGAGAGGCGCCATCTGGAACTCGCCTTATCTGCTCGCTGTATCTCTGGTGGAGTCTACAGGTTCGTTGTAGCAACTCGAGGATTTTTCTTCGTGCAAAAATGCTTGTCGGTCTTTGGCGAATGCTTTCGAGGGCATTGTCATTGCGCCGAGGGCTGCGAAGGGGGCAGGAACGACGGCGCCCTCTTGGGTTCCCTCGGATTCGTGTTTCTTTGTTGTGTTTGTTTCTCTGGGTGAGCTTCGTTTTTTTTTCGAAAAGGCTGCGTCATTGTAATTTTTTTTTATTTGTTTTTGCTTTTGTGCTTTGTTTATGTGATTTTTTTTTCTTTTTTTGGTGTGTTAGTTGTAATGAATTATTTGTCTAAATTTGATAAATTAAATAATTATATGAGGTTCATTTTCACCCGCCTTCTTGGTCGACTGGTTTATCGTTGGTGATATTACCGGAACATTCTTCCTTCCAAAGATAGCATTGCTCTTTTTTATAATTCCGTTATCGCGATCGCATTTATCACAAGTGCTCTGTTGTGATGGCAATAAATGCATCATAAATCTTATTTGTAAATTTCTAGAAACTTTTGTCGCCTGAAGTTGCCAGAGAGGCTCATCGGATGCCTCCCCCTCCCCTCCCTGCCCCCTCCCTCCCCCCTCCACGCGACCCCTGAGCTTTTTGATTGGCCGACGAGTTTCGAGAAGAATGACCACACGAGCTTTCTAGAATATCGCCTTACTTTAAACACCCTCGGAAATAACTCCTTGTCTAATTATCTCCACGTTGACAGCCTCCTGCAAATGGCTGGAAATGAGACGTGTTGTCAGTGGGAGGGACACTGTCTCGCCCCCCGCCCTCCCCCTCTCCCTCGCGCCGACCGGCCCGGGGTTGGCCTCGCTCTCGGTCGCCCATTAACACTTCTAGCATGACAGCGACTGGTCCTTCCCGCCTGCATGACTCCGTTCAGCCGCTGTCACATTGCTAATGTTATCTGGCATCAACTGCTCTTGCATGACGTTAAAGGTTGCCTCTCCCAGCTTTCTTGCATGATCCAGTGGCTCGCACTGATTAATGTAGCGTTTTCGTGATAAAGCTCGCTGCAGTTTATGTATATTTTTGGTACAAGATGTATATAAATTAATTGAAATTTTGTTTTGTGGTTAAAAACGGTAATGTTTATGCATTCTGAATACATGAGGAACCCTAGTAGTGAAAAGAGTGTTTTTATAATTTCCTATTCCATGATATATTACCATTCAACCTTTTTAACAATAATGCATTTTTTCCTATAACAATTTCACAAGCACATTTCATAAATTCCGTATCATCATGCAAAAAAGAAGAAACAAAAAAAAAGAAAACGAAAAAAATAGAGGAGTGCATATGCGCTAGCAAATTACACACAAGCCATGATAGGAATCCTATCAAAGACAGCTTTGCACTTCCCGAACACCTCTCATCAGTATCACTCGACCAGCTTTTTTCCCGACATTCCCTCAACCCCATCCGTCTTTCCCTGCTGTTTAGTGACTGCGAGTCGATTTGTTCTCATGATCTGGCTGTGCTCTCCGAAACCAGAAGATCTACTTTCTACAGAAGTTATTTATGGGAGCCATTGTTTCTGTTCGATGAGCCCGGGGCACTTCACACCTGGGACGCCCTCGGAGACCCGAGTACACGCCAGGGCTCTGTGGTCTCTGGTTGGTTTCTAATGCAGGATAGATGGTCTTTCGTCGAGGACAGAAGAAACTAATGATGTTAGATATAACAATCAAATTAATATCATTTGCAATATGTATTTGTTGTCGGATCAATTGCTGTAAAGAGGAGAGACACGTTGACTAGGCAGAGACTGTGCAATAATATATAAAAAGAATTTAAAATGCAACTCAACATATCACAAGGAAAGAAAAAATAATGATAATAATGATAATGATGAAAATAATAATGATAATGATAATAATGATAATGATAATAATGACAATAGATAAAAAAAAATAGTAATAATGATAATAACAATAACAGTAACTATTGATATATAAATGAATACATAACTCAATGAATAGAGAGAGAAGAAAAGAGAAAACTCAGAATAGCACAAGGACACCTGCACTGGACAGAGCCAATGCTATAAGAAGGAAGAGAGAGAGACAGGGGGGGGGAAGACATTTCAGAACAAACCTTGCCCAAGGCTGACACGGAACACAGCCTAGGATTGCTGCTGATCACTGAAGCGGCCAGGATTAAAAGTCAGTTCAACTCGAAAGGCTTTCATTATCAGACTATAAAGGGCAGGATGATAGTTAATTTTGGTGTGAAAGTACCCTTTTTTGATCTAATGAGAATGTCTATTTAAAATGAGATTTTTATAATCTAGGTAATGATTTCATCATCA
>NC_051398.1:38821310-38831310 GCF_015228065.2 Penaeus monodon
TTAAACTCTTAACCAAAAGGAGATCACATTGAGCCAAAAAACATGATACTTGTTTGGCCATTGACACTCTCAGGTATCTGAACCAAGGGTATGACATCATTTCCTGATCAGGCATGGCATTGTGCCTTGATTAAGAACATGACACCGCCTTGACCAAAAAGCATGACCCTCATCAGTATCTGAATCAAGAACAAGACATTGTTCCTAATAGTTCATTCTGAACGATAAATATGACACTATTTTTAATTAACCAAAAGCAAAACGTTCTTCGGTATTTAAATCAACATCAAGACACAGTTCCTTAAGCAAAAAAAAAAAAAATACCACTCTGCAAGATCTGAATCAAGAGCAGGCCACCCTGTTACCCCTCATACGAAAGCACAAGCGCACCTGGGCCAAGAGCGAGGCGAGGACGATAAGGCAGGAGAGAGTAACCATGACGCGATCGGACTCAGCTGATACGGGATACACGAGCGTGGTCGACCCGATCACCAGCAGGATAAGGCACGGAAGGTACGACGTCAGCATGTACGACCCGAAGTGCCTCTCCAGAAGAAACTGCACGTGAACCTGCAGTGAAGAGGAAGAAGGGAAAGACCTATTCTGGGGGTTGTGACATGGTGAGTGAGGAGGTAAAAGGTCAGTGCCTTCAAAAATCTGGATTTAGTATAGACATCAAGCAACGTTAAAATCTGGATAAGGTACCATGTAGACAATTAAGATATTACTTTTAATCATTTATCTATGTCTGGATAAAGTATCCACCCAGGTATAACACATAAGCTTTATGGTTATTTCCATCGATGTTATACAATCAAAATTATTTACATGTACACTTAAAAAAAAAAAGCGCCATCTTTCAAACGTGAAGCTCCGACCCATTCCCCCAAAAGCCAAGTCAGTGAAGCTAATTAAAAGAACCAATTTGCCTGTTGCATCTACCGGAGGAACGTACACGCAAGAACTGGTCGCAGAAAGCATTTAAAGCGCAAAAATGTTGTAAGTAGATAACAAAGGCTAATGCGGTATTACACAGCCCGTTGGGTCGCATTCCCACACTCTGAAGTATAGAGCTCTCGAGTCGCCTGTTGGACTCGTGCCATAGAAAGGCGCGCGGACGAAGGCGCTCTATTTACTTTCCGCTGCGGTTATGTTATGTTTATTTTTAGTAGAGTGACCACGACGGGAGGTGTTTCACTAGAAAGTTTCCCCCCCGCAAGACAGCTCAGTCAGTGTGGATGCTGGCCGGTATACCGCGATGGCAATCTTAATAACACGTAAGGAAAATGAAATAATAATTGGCCACGCGCAAAAACTGGGATGGCGAACTCGACCTCAGAGAGAGCCAGCGGAGAACACCCGGAGGAGGAGGAGGAGGAGGAGGAGGACCTCGTGTTCTTCGGTAACGCGGTTGAGGGGAAAAGGAGGAGAAAGAAAATGATAAGATAACAGGGGGCGTAGAAGAAGGAAAAAGAGAACAATAAGAAAAATGAAAGAAAGAAAAAAAAGGGAAATAGTAAGAAAAAAAGGGAAAAGGAAATTATAGGAAAAAATAAGCCAAACGTTAAAGCAAGAGACAGAGAAATAAGGAAGAAAAAAAGAGGGGAAAAGGAAATAAAGTGAGTTAAAACCCCATTTTCTCCTCCTAAGACGTTTCATAATAGCCCAAAAGAAGTTGGTAATAATGAGAAGTAATGTTCTTGCGATAATTTGTCCTTACAGATCTTCATTGCGCAGCGTTCATGTACGAGCCACTTTGCTGTGACGTCTTTCGAAACGGGAAAAAAAGAGCGATTTTGTGCTACGTTAATTTTTCCCGCTGAATCATTTCGGTCACAGGTCATATTTATTAGCTTCGGAGTTTCTTTTTGTGATTTTCATTGTCAGCCGCAAGTAATTTATTGCAAAAGTTGCAAATGATAACAAGGTGAAAGGCACAGTTTACATTTAGGTAAAATTCATGTTTATTATGATTATTTTCTTAGCAGCATGGATTTAACATATAAAACGAAAACGCGGAATTCGTTTTTGTTGTTATTACAAACCATAACACTTACTTCCCATTTTAAACATCTCAATACATTAAACCTATATTAGCAAATCTGACAAGCAAGTGATTTTACAAACGAAAAAAAAAGAATGAAAAAGAAAATCCATTTATAAGGAAGGGAAACCAGGGACCCATCGTCGAGAAATGTATATCAGATGTTTATGAGTTAACTTGCCATCACTTCCTCTCTTTCTTGCGAGCTCGAAGTGTAAAAGCGGTCATGTTGCACGGTTTGGCTCTGCAGGTGGCAGCGGACGGCACGGCCAGCACGCCAGCAATGTGGACAACCCACGACACGACAGCTTTTTATGGTGTGCCTGACATGACGGGCAGGCACACGAGAGCTAGTGATCTCGCCCCTCCTTCTCCCTTCTCCCTATTCCCCGTCTCTTCTCCCTCCTTCCTCTTTCTTCCTCCTCTTCCTCTCTCTTTCCTCCTCTTCTTCCTCTCTCCTTCCTCCTCTTCTTTCCTTCCTCTCCTCCTCCTTCCTCTCCTCCTCCTTCCTCTCCCTTTCTTCTAAATCTTTCCTCCTCCCTCTCTCATCGTTCTTTCGTCCCTCCCTCTTCCCTCCTTCCTCTCATCTTCCATTCTCCCTCTTTCCTCCTTACTTTGTCCTCCTTCCTCCCTCCCTCCTCCCACCTCTTTCCTCTTCCTCCTTCCTCCTCCCTCCTCTCATCATCCCTCCTACTCGCACCCCAACTATCATTCTCTCTCCTCCCCCATGATCTCTCCATCCCTCTCCCCTCCCCCATCCTCCGTCCTCTCCCCTCATCTCCCCATCTCCGTAAATGGAGTCACGAGGGTTCATTTGGGTACCAATAGACAGGGCTTCTTATTTGGCGAGCTTCATGACGTCTGTAACGTGGGTGCGAAATTAGTATTAGGTTTTACTACACACGTGGACTCACACACACACACACACACACACACACACACACACACACACACACACACACACACACACACACACACACACACACACACACACACACACACACACACACACACACACACACACACACACACACACACACTGACACTTACAAGCCCACATAAGCCAATACAAACTCACATACAAAGAAAAAAAAAGTAAAAAAGATAACAAGATTGCACGTGAACATACAATAACATTAAAGCATTCCAAGTGAAAATACGTTGCATGCAGTTTCTTTGTCTTACTTCAAAGGTCAGGAAGGAGAGGTAAGCACGGTGGCTAAGCAGTGCGGAAGACCCACATCACGCCCTGATTTTCTGATGACCCCGACCCTTAGGGGAAAAAAAACGAGTGTATCGTGTTTATGTCCGTGTGGGAGAGAGAGAAAGAAGTGAGGGGGAGAGGGAGGTGGGAGGGGAGAGGGGTTGGAGATAGAGAGGGATTGAGAGAGTGATAGACAGACAGGTGGAGAGAGAGAGAGAGAGAGAGAGAGGGAGAGAGAGAGAGAGAGAGAGAGAGAGAGAGAGAGAGAGAGAGAGAGAGAGAGAGGAGAGAGAGAGAGAGAGAGAGAGAGAGAGAGAGAGAGAGAGAGAGATGGAGAGAGAGAACTTAGACACACAATTTCCACACACACACACACACACACACACACACACACACACACACACACACACACACACAGAAAACAAAATAGACGAAGAGAAACAGAGAGAGAAAAAAATAGCAAGAAAAGGAGAGAGACAGATAACGAAAAAGAACCTCGTCACACACAAATTTAGTGAATGGTGAAGCTACAGCGACTGTGCGGAAGGAATGCAAGAGCTACCGACGGATTCCAAGACTGACACGCATAGCTGGGCCGCGAGGGAGCAATACTAAAATTCCCTTTACTGCAGGAGACGCGAGGGAGCTCCGGGATGGGGGGGGGACGTCTCCCCTTGCGTTTTCGAAGATGTTGGGGGAGTAGAAAGGGGCCACTGCGCATGCTTTTACATTAAACGTCTTATTTTCATGTGTAATGAGCTTATGTTGAATGCAGAGTCACCTTAGTTATGGTCCTCTGTGTTCAGGTAGAGAGGACGGTGGAACTACTGTTCCTGTGTGAAGTGGTGTGTGCGTTTTGTGGTTTTCTATATATGGTCATTTTTTGAAGGTGTGTGAGCTTGTGTGTGTGTGTGTGTGTGTGTGTGTGTGTGTGTGTGTGTGTGTGTGTGTGTGTGTGTGTGTGTGTGTGTGTGTGTGTGTGTGTGTGTGTGTGTGTGTGTGTGCGTGTGTGTGTGTGCCCGCGCGTCCGTGCGTGCATGAAAACTCAAATAAGATTCAAATTTTATACAGACTGCCATTATCAGCATACATATACCTGCATGCCTCATTCACCATGGCATTATCGATATCTAACGGCAGATCGTATTTTTGACACAGAGATCCCCCTCGATACGATTCTGTTCGGACGGCGCAGCGACGTGAGCTCCCCCTCCTGCACCCCTCCCCCCCACTTCCTGCACCCCCCCCCCCCCGACCCCAACCCCATCCGAGGACGCGCTGAGAGTCGTGCAAGATTTCGTCGCAGATTAAAAAAAAAAGGGAAGGAAGGGGGGCACAAAGAGTACGAGCGGACCACAACCCTTTCCCGGTACCTCGTCGCGGGCGTAGTGCACCAGGAGGACGTGCGAGATCGTGTAGAGGGCGGCCTGGGGAAGCGCCCCCGCGACGTGGAGGTGGTGCTCGTTCCAGCGGGTGACGCCGGAGAGGTCGGGCTCGAGGGCGAGCTTGAGGGCGCACCGCTGCACGTCGAAGGGGTAGAGGGTCAGGTTGTACGAGCACGAGATGGACAGGTCGAGGATCAGGAGGAGCTGCAGGTCAATGTCCTTCCCTCTGCTCATCAGGGCTGGCGAGGGAGAGACAGATGTGTATAAGCTGCTAACATCCTTGAGTAAAACGGCCCTTTTTTATCAGTCTGTTTGAGGAAGAGACAGAAGCTGCTAATTCTTTGATTGAAACGGGCCTTTTTTATCAGTCTGTGTGAGGGAGAGTCTATCGATTTATCTGTCCATCTATCTGCCGATCCAAATCCATCTATCAAATCGTGCATCGTTTTATTCATTCTCCATCCAGTTTTCCATCCGTCCTTTGACCTATTCATCCATCCATCCACCCATCTATCCACTCATTCATTCATCCATTCATTCGGTTATTCATCCATCCGGCTGGCCAATCATCGATCCATTCACCTTTCCATCCAGTTATCTGTTCATCCATCCATTCATTCATCCATCCTTCCATTTAATCATTCACCCATCCAGCCATCTATCCACCCAGCCATCCATTTATTCATCCATCCATCCATCCATCAGTCTTTCTATCTATCTCTATTTAGCTCTATTATTTATTTAACTATCTAGCTCTTTCACTAACCATCTCTCTACCTATCTATTCATCTATCTATCTTGCTCTTCCTCTATCTATCTTGCTCTTCCTCTAACTATCTCCCTGCCTATCTATTTATCTATCTATCTTACCAAACAATCCGTCTTTAATTCACTCTTAAACGCACCCAAACCCGCCACATCCATGCCCCCCCCCCCCCGTCCTCGCTCACCCCTTGAACTGTTGACGACCACTTGCGTTCCAGTGGTCGACGACTGGCCGTACAAGAAGCGTAGGTCGTCGATGCCTTTGCGCAGTTTGACGTTGTTCTCATACTTGGCTCCGATCAGCACGATGTTCGGGTGCCAGATTTTGCCGATCACTTCGTCCAGCCGAATTTTGCCGAACATGTTGGTGAAGGTGAGGCGGGAGTCGGTCCAGTTGAGACGTAGCTCGACTGTGATGCCGATTTGGTTCTCCTTCATCTGCAGTGGATAAGGATTGGTTGGTATACCTTTCTTCGCGTTAGAAAATGTTATTTTGGGCTTAGGCTAAGCCCAAAATATACTTCAAGTATCCTTTGAAAGGAAATAATGGTAAAAAAAATCGTTTGTATAGCTTCAAAGGCGACTTACGTTGATATCATGAATATTCGAGACGGATACGTTGAGTCCGACGAGCGTGTTGTCGGAAGGAGACACGTAGGAGCGGTACGTCGCCGGCGGTTCCAGTAGATAGCGGCAATCGTCTTCGTCGGAGGCGTCGTCGCAGTCGGGAAGCTTGTCGCAGCGTTTCCTTAGAGCAACACAGTCCCCATTCCTACACGTGAATTCCTCAGGGAGACAAGTGCTAATGGTTATGTACTCAACGTCACTGCTGTAGGTCTCCCACTGACGAAGACCCAAGGCGCTGGATATCTGGCTTCCAATCCTCGACCCCAAACTCGTACCCATGTAGTTTTTAATTATGTAGGACCCGTTCCTGTGGATAAGCGAGAGACCGCTTTCACTGATCATCAAAAAATTGTCTCCTTCTTCGCCGTAAAAGAGTGTTATCTCATCCTGCTGGTATAAGAGACTCAGATCCTCCCCGTGTGGCACCAGACAGACAAAGTCCCTCGCCCATGTATCACAGGGCGCCGCCATGGGCAAACTCCCCCCAAACTGGATATTGAGGACAGGGCACCATTCTTCCTTGATCCCTAGCGCGGTGGCGTTGGTCGAGTTACTCAGCCAGAGGTACATCGCTTTTTTCCTGCTATACCTGGGAAAGATTTCCGTCATGAGTCGGAGATCCGTGAAGTCCTGCGGATCAGGGAGAGACCCGCCGAGCTTCCCGCACAGGGACGCAGCATCTTTGTGTGTGATATATTCGGTGTAGGTGATTACGTGGAATCGTACAGGTTGGCAGACTCTCGAGTAGGTAACGTTACGAATCGACATTGCTGGCGTCACGTACAATAACTCAAGACCCACATCACGGGGAGAGTCCGAACTGCATTCTCTCAGACCATTGATGTCCTTTAACGTCACAATATGACTGAATACGCGCAGGTCAGCCATTCTGCCCACTGGTATATCGTAGGGGGATTCGAGAGCTCCTAAAATGATGATGGAGGTTTGCGTGTCATTTCTCCCGATAGCATGATTGAGAGCTGACTTCTTCATGGCCATCAGAGCTCTCATGTTACGTGATCTTCTTCCATCAACGTCTGTGTCATTCGTTGGATAAGGCGAGCTGTTGAAGGAGAGGCCGTCGAGGAAGAGCTGGAAGCGGTAAGGGCTGTGGCGCACGACGCACAGGTGGTGCCAGACGCGAGGTGTCATCGGAGGGTCGAGCACGTCGAGCAGCTGGAACTCTGTCCTGAGAGCGATCATCGTTCCGGAACCTGTCCAGTAGTTTCATCGCAGTTAATGACGGATAAAGTCCGAAAATCGAACGCTATAACGAATTGCAAACAGCCAGGCAACCCCTGCCGAAGGATTCATATGTACTTCTGTGAGCATAATTAAGGAAACCAATCAATAGGACATATCCGGTTATTACGTCCTCTCTTCCTCTCTCAAACGTAGACACATCTTAAGGAGGTCCACAGATACATATAGAAAGCAAAAGAATACACCAAGTTATTTATGTCAAATGTCATTAAAATGTAATGTAATTTTCACTTTTTCTTTCGTGCTGAAAAAGAGGAAGCTGCGTTTAACAGCGAGATGTGACTGGATCTGTGGCTTTAGGCCTTGGCAATGGCAATGACTCTGCAATCTGAATGTAAAAAGAATGAATGACTCCGTTATGCTTTAAAGAAGCATTTCATGGTCTTTGACGAGCTTCCAAGAAAAGTACTAAAGACCTCACATCTGAACAACAGAAAAACCGATCGCAGGGAAACTTACGAGTAAGAAAAATGGTTGAGTTGGCTATGAAGGAGACCAGTATCTTGGCAAAGGACGTCTGTATCGACGCCTTCATCCACAGGCACAGCGAGAACGGAGCGCCCTCACTCAACTCCTCCCTCGGGCGCAGAACAGCTCCTCCGGTCTCACCAAAGGGGAACACGAGCTCCTGCGTTTGATCCTCTGCGAGAACAGGGGATATGGGAGCGATTCCTCTTTGAAAAGGTGTGGATGTATGTTTGTGTGTGTGTGTGCGTGTGTGTGCGTGTGTGTGTGTGTGTGTGTGTGTGTGTGTGTGTGTGTGTGTGTGTGTGTGTTTTTGTTTGCTTGTTTGTTACTGTGTGTTTTCAAGTGAGTGTGCGTGTTTACTTTCATAGAATGAAATTACTGGTTGATCTCATTGCAATGGAAAAAATGCCATTCATACCAAAGTGTTTACTGCACAAAATGACCTGAAGTAATGTGATGATTTTCAATTCTCAGATCACATGACACCTTTCGGAGCATTCCAGGAGTCAAAAAATCTGAAAGCATGTTTCTTGCCTAATTAATCTTTCTCTGTCTTTACTATCTATAGTTATATGTGTTCATATATATATATATATATATATATATATATATATATATATATATATATATATATATATATATATATATATATGTATATATATATTAAGAGTGAGAGAGAAAGAGAACGAGAGACAGATAATTCAACTGGACGAGCAAAGGCCTCATTTACAACCATGCCCAGCGATCACTTCCATCAGTGGCGTCAGTCAGGGAGTGAAGTGAGTGAGGTGGGGGGGGGGGGAGAAGGGGATGAGAGACAGAGAAGGGTCATCTCTTACTCATTTCTAGATGCAACACACACGCCTTTATGTGTGTGTGTCTTACTTATGCGAGCGTAGAAAACAAAGCTATATACGTCCATGAACAAGTATATTATCATTGATCAAATCCATGCACACGTAGTGACGCGGATGCACAATGCACACAAGAAAACAGCGCTGGGATCTCCACTTTCCTTCGCAATATCACACTCCAGCAACTATATGTAACCTATATGTATATATATGTATATACATATATATATATATATATATATATATATATATATATATATATATATATATATATATATATATATATATATATATATACATATATATATATATATATGAAAGATGGAATAATGCAATGCCGCATTGATATCGATAAATAACAACCCTCCCTGACCAGGACTCGAACCTAGGTCACTCCGGGTATGAAACCGGAGGCCTCGGTAACCCGGAGTGACCTAGGTTCGAGTCCTGGTCAGGGAGGGTTGTTATTTATCGATATCAATGCGGCATTGCATTATTCCATCTTTCATAAAATATACCTCAGGACATCTGACTTAGGATTTGAATTGCTAAATCAATTTCCACCGAGTGCCCACGGGGAGTGAGCGTAAAACTTCGCTGTCATTACTCAAGTATGAGTAGACAGGTAATGTCTATGGAGCTAGTAAGATCCTAGTTGCACACTCCTTTTAGTGGGTCGTGTGGCATGGTTGGTTTAGCACTGGCCTCCGGTTTCATACCCGGAGTGACCTAGGTTCGAGTCCTGGTCAGGGAGGGTTGTTATTTATATATATATGTGTGTGTGTGTGTGTGTGTGTGTGTGTGTGTGTGTGTGTGTGTGTGTGTGTGTGTGTGTGTGTGTGTGTGTGTGTGTGTGTGTGTGTGTGTGTGTGTGTGTGTGTGTGGTGTGTGTGTGTGTGTGTGTGTGTGTATATATATATATATATATATATATATATATATATATATATGTATATATATATATATATATATATATATATATATATATATTTATATATATATGTGTGTGTGTGTGTGTGTGTGTGTGTGTGTGTGTGTGTATGAATTCATGTATGCATATATGTATATGTTGGTGTGCACACAAATTACCAGAAATAACATGTTCCCAAAGGTATCCCCATCCCATTCATAACACCAGTGAAGGAATCAAATTCTTTGTGTTATACTAAAGAGCTTTATATCAAAAGGAAAGCTGCTGTAGGAAAGGGATTCTGTAAAGAAATAAACACTGACTGAAACAAATATTGGAAGAATGACTTTAGGAAGGATTTTGAACGAAATAGATATTAAAAGGAAGTTGATCTCGAAAGGGAGAAATACGAAGCAGTTATATAAAATTATAAAATTTTACAAATACCGGAGGGAAAAAAAAGAAACGAAAAAAAAAAAA
>NC_051398.1:38853810-38863810 GCF_015228065.2 Penaeus monodon
GTGAGATTACTATTTGCTCAGCGTTGAAATCTCTAGATGATCGCGTGACACAGGCTTAATGCTGTCGACTGACAGTTACTTTATTCACACTGAGATAATTCATGCTTAAAGTATCGCCTTATTTTTTATAGGCTACTTTCAATAGCTTGGGAATGTTTGTGCTCTTAATAATAAAGACGTACGTTGTATTAAGACTAACTGATCAAGCTGTACACTGACTAACCACAGAACACAAACCGAAACATGATATAGGTGAACACTATACATTTTTTTCTTGTCTTTAAAGAGAAGTGAATATCCAAAAAATATTCAATTTATATCACTTAAAGATGGATGAGAATTTCTAGATTTATCACGCACGTATGTGTAAATCTCTACGATCAGCCTTACCCTTAACGAAGGGATGACAGCTCCGTCCGTGCGACTTTTTCCTCTTATCCAATCATCGATAGAAATCTTACATTCACTCTTTCGCGTCTAACGAGTATGCACGTGTTGCGCCGGGGATCCCGTGTCTCCTTTGCCTCCGATAACATTAAGAGAAGAACTTGAATGGGTGCCAATAAGAGTTAAGGAAGAACCAGTAAAACCACTGATAAGAGCCGGAGAAGAACCCGTACAACTAGCGATAAGCGATAGCAGTTAACAAGATTTCTCTAAGCCGAGAACGTTCATTCAGATACACTTGATGGGGCTACTGTCGAGTGGTGTCTCTAATGAGGGACGGCGAAAGAGAGTCGGTTCTCCTCGAGATGCGTGTGCGTCGGACACTAAAAGGTTCTTATTATGAAGGATGAGTCGATTGAATATCATGCATGATTTCTGATTTACTGCTTGCTTCCCTGTGCGCCTCAATAGTCTTCGTTTATTTTGTAAACATTCGCTTTTACAGACGAACTCAAACAGCTTCATGGCCTTTGCGACCGCGCTGCTGTGATGTCTTGCTGCCGCTTTCTTCTGTCCTTATTTCTCTTATTTCTGAGATTCAGTGTTACTTTCATACTTCTAGGGTTCGTAAGGTTCTCACTCTGAGGACTATTTATTTATTCTTTATATTCCAAAACCGAAACCAAAACCAAATATTGACGATTATTCTCCTTCATTTTGCTCTCTCTCTCTCTCTCTCTCTCTCTCTCTCTCTCTCTCTCTCTCTCTCTCTCTCTCTCTCTCTCTCTCTCTCTCTCTCTCTCTCTTTCTCTCTCTCTCTCTCCTGTTTTCTTTTTTTTTTCCTCCTGAGCGCCGGCATTCGCTGGTGCCCCCGGAGTTCTCGGGTGAGGCAAGACCGGGCTGCCGCCTCAGGCAACGAGATAGAAAGTCAAATTTGACCACTGTCACGCCGCCAAGGTACATCGGCGTTAATTTCGCCTTTCTTGCCGAGTCGCATAACGATCACGTTCGCCTGTCCTTCGTCTCGACAAGTATGGCGTCACTGGCGAGGAGATGCTAGGAATGAAAGTGACATTTCATCATGGGCATTAATAGCAACACCTTTGGCCATTCGCTTGGGCTCGGCTTGGCTCATGAACGGAGCCCGGGGCAGTGGAGAGCTCGTTTAAGAACTAACCACAAGATTGTTTTGACAGGCTATTAGGGCGATTACAATCCCCCCACTATGAGAAGCCTAATTTGATGCCAGGGTCGGTCATTATAGGGCTAATGCCGCTCTGATTCTGTCGTGGAAAGCCCAATTAATTCTAACGAATGGAGTTGTGTTTATATTCTTTGATTGTCTGTGTAAAAGACGCATATAATTATATTTCGTCATTTTATTTAGTTGGTATTTTATGATGAATGTTTCGAGTTTTCTTATTTCTTCATAGTTACTAATTATGCTTTTATTTTTTTTCAGGTAAGGCATCCCTTTTCGATCAGTGTTCCTCCTTTTCCCAATTCAAAGCAAACAGTACGTAAGTGTTGGTTTAAATATTCAGCTTCTTGGCCTTCTTTTACAAATATATTTTATAATACATTGTCTCTTTTTTATGTCGTCTTTGATGAAGATTCTTGCTTGAACAGCCATTATCATATATATTTTCGGATTAAATAGATATCTAATGCCTCAATATTTGTCTAATGGTGATGGATGTGAAGGCAACTCCTTTAAGCAATCATATCTCAAGGCGAAAACAAAACTTGTCCACAATACTTTCTTTGCTTCGTCATGCATTCATTTTTGTGTGTCAGTAAACATTAGAGAATTCCTATAGACCGGACGCAAAATCACATATTTATTGTAAAGAAGAAAAACATTTGAGGAGCAAACATGGCCGCTTCAATGAATACGTCGTCAGACAAACAAACAAAAGGCTTGACAGTGACCCGAGATCACACACAAGAGACCGAAGAGAGAAAGAAATAAGAGAAAAGAAACGATCAGAGGGGGAAAAACGCAAAGAAGAAAGGAAAAGCAAAAGAATGTTAAACTAACAAACGTAAAAATTCCTTCTAAAGGCCATATCCGCATCGGGGGGTTTGATGCGGTTATCAGCTGTTGGCCATCTGATGGGGTCGCTTCTATTCCCTGCACGTCTGGCTCAAAGCTGCCACGAAAGAAAGAGTCAGAAAAAAAGAACTGACTAAGAGAGCCACATTCCATCACATATATCATGTAGGATATGTCATGGAGGCGAACGGACACTTAGGCTGTATGGCTCGGCCACTTTGTTCCTCAAGACCTCCTCGGCGATTCTCCTTCTCGCTCTTTCTCCCCTTCTTTGCTTTGTTCGGTCTGTCTGCCCGTCTCTCTGTCTCTCTCTCTCTTTGTGGCTGCTCGATTCTCTTCCTCTTCTTGTTTTGGCCTTTGTCCTTGCCTTTGTGTGTGTGTGTGTGTGTGTGTGTGTGTGTGTGTGTGTGTGTGTGTGTGTGCGTGCGTGTGTGTTGTGTGTGTGTGTGTGTGTGTGTGTGTGTGCGTGTGTGTATGTGTGTGTGTGTGTGTGTGTGTGTGTGTGTGTGTGTGTGTGTACTAGTATCTCTCTCTCTCTCTCTCTCTCTCTCTCTCTCTCTCTCTCTCTCTCTCTCTCTCTCTCTCTCTCTCTCTCTCTCTCTCTCTCTCTCTCTCTTTCTCTCTTTGTTTCTGTGTCAATATCATCTTTATCTCCGCTCTCGTACTAATACGCAAAATAAAAATACATGCAAATTCGTACGCTTATATGTGTATGAGAACGTGAATATTCGTCTGTATAGGAAGAATTTTGAATTTAGTATGACTTGTCAAGTCAACATCTACATTATTTATCTCCTTGCATGCAACACCTATCCTAGTGACACGCTCAGAATGACAACCCATGATGTTAACTTCCTCAAAGCCATCAGGAGAGCGTGGCAATAAACGACATTTTAATGGTCTATTATAAGGCGTATTTACATCGTCAAGACCGTGTCCGAATGCCTGTGTCGATTCCATTTCAAATCCTTCAAATCAGCAAAAATTCTCGCCGTTCGATAATTCCAACCTAATTAGCCTCGCTCTTTTTCTTCTCCTTGGCATCATTAGGAGCGTTGGGAAGAGGTTATTCAAGTTTTGGCCTCGATCCAGCATCGAGGAGGCAACACCAGAAAATTAGAAACTGTTGGGATTCATTATTGACAACACTTTTTTTCTCCTTTCTTTTTTTTTGTCGGGTTCCCTGCGCTCACACGCGTCGGCCGGACCTTCGTATTGGTCGGATCTCTGAGCGGACGTGAAAGTACAGCCGCAGGAGTCGTGGGCATGGGATAGCGGGACCGATACTTAAAAACAAATGACAGGCGTCGAGCTAACGCGAGGGCTCGTTACAAGTGCGGTACAAGTGTGTTAATTAGACAAAGCAAGGTGGCGTGTCCAGTGTCAGGGAACAGCCGCGATGTCAATTTTCACAGAGGAAGAAAAAGCATCGGAGATGTCGACAGACTTATTAGCGGGCTGTGTTATGAAGATAGGAGGAATGGTTATTTCCGAACGGTGGACTTGTATCTGAAATGGCTAAAATTTATTTGACTTTAATTTCCAGTGTATATAAACTTTGATAGGTAATGGAACTATTGATTGTGTATAGCAGAGAGAGAAAGAGAGAGAGAGAGAAAGAGAGAAAGAGAGAGAGAGAGAGAGAGAGAGAGAGAGAGAGAGAGAGAGAGAGAGAGAGAGAGAGCAGAGGAGAATGAAGCAGATAAAGAAAAAAAGATAGAAACAGAGACAGGGAGAGAGAGAGAAAGGGAAAGAGAGAGAGGGAGACAGAGATGGCAAGGTGCCAGTGAATGTGAAGTGGTGGTGGTTAGGCCGGTAGTGTAAGCATCCCTAAAAAGACTAGCAGAACAGAAGAATGAGGTAACAATGATCGAGATAACCTAGATGGTGTACTTCAGAACATCACGGATTTTAGTGTGTGAATGCAAGAAAAGGAAGAGTGCAAGCTTTCAAAAAAGTCCATATATAAATTTCTAGATACCAAATGGGATAATGCGAATGTTCTCAGACACCTAGGAATTCTGATATTCCTTCTCACAAAGAGCCCTGTGATACAAGCTCATAAATCCAGTGAGTCTTGTCCCTGCGAACTATGATTTATAGACCGCAGCGAGACATTAACATGCCCCTCATAAATCTGATATTGTAGTGCGACTAAAGTGTGTGAGAAAGAGTTGGTTTTAACGATAATCTCTGTTATTGACGTTGATTTCTGTGTCATATCCTCACCTCGAGGAATGTTTGCTACCACCAACCTCAATCTTCGACTTCTTTTCTCCATTTTTTTCTCGACCTGGTGCCCGTTCAGTGGATCGCAATCGGATCAGTGTGTGAGTGACCTGCTCTCACTTCCGTGAAGGACTCCCGGTTCATCCTCACATTGCTAGGTATTGATCTTATCAGCAGCAGGAGAACATCTTGTTCATCTCTGGCATATCCTTATTTGGTGTATTTCGGTGCACGCCTACGCGTGTGAGAGTGGGCAATGATCGGTTTCCGTTTTTCTCTCTCCCACACCTTCTTTCTTGCTCTCTCTCTCTCTTTCTTGCTCTCTCTCTCTCTCTCTCTCTCTCTCTCTCTCTCTCTATCTATCTATCTATCTATCTATCTATCTATCTATCTATCTATCTCTCTCTCTTTCTCTCTCTCCCCTTTTCTCTCTTTCTTTTTTCAGAAGAAACATTCATCAATATAGCGGATTTACCGAACTTAGATGGTACTGTAAGATAAGAAAACCAGACAAATGATGTTGTGACAGGTACGGCGAAACTTTGACTCGCTGCACCACGCCCTTCTACTAATGGCTTGGAGATAAGAAATCGCATCGTGTGTGAAGCTTATCCATTGCATTCGCATTCTGAGAAAAAAATATACGAGTGGAACCCTTGATGAATTCGGGTCGCCGGCGCGCCGCACTCCCGAAAGGCGAGAGAGGGTTGGCCACGTCAGACATCGCAGGAATTTTTGGGACAGAGTCTGGTGAAACTGCAACGTAAATGTCGTCTGGGATTTACTCGAAACGACCTCGAACGACCTATCGGGGCTTTGATTATTCATGTTGCCTCTTTAGGTCAAGGTCTGGTGTCCCTCCGCCCTTTCACATCCTGGTGAGTCTTCATGAATAAGGATACTCACATGAGCAGACAGAGGACCGGGACTCATGTCGGATTTCCACTGGTCTGAATTCTTTTACTTCCTGCACATTGTTTTTATCCGTTTTTTTTTTTTTTTTTTTTCATTCTGTTTCTTTCAATTGCAAAGAAGGAGGTACATTTGCGAATACACAAAGTAGTATTCACCCAGCTCTCAAACCGGAACAGACTAATCACCAACCCTATTAAGCAACGATATTAAAAAAGGGGACCTTTAGTCTCTGCCGATCTCTATGGCAACCGCGCCGCTGCACTTTCATTAGTACCGTATTTGGAGAGTCTTAAAACAAAGCCTTTCTGTTTCCCGGCCGCCGAGGTGTGTGCAGCCCGCATCATCTGTGCTCCGTCTCACCTTCTCTTTCCTTCTCTGCCAGTTGCTCGGGCTAGACACTGAACATTCCTTTTTTTTGTAAAAACGCTTGCTATTTCCTCCGCTTTGTCTGGCACTTTCTCCGCTTCCCGCCATTACTGCACAAGTTTGCCTCGGCCGGTGGGAGCGTCGATGGCATCTGCAGTGTTCAGGAATGGAAATAATTGACGCGTTATTTTCAGCCAGCTCCTTGAGCACGTTGCATTCAGTCTTCTGACCATTGATCGTAAGCACAATCAATAACGCGGAAGCAAAAACCCATTGTTTGCAGATGCCAATACTTCTCAAGGATGAAGGAGTTAAGAAAGATATTACGTCATCATCATAGATTTGCGTGTGACGTCAGCGGGCGACCATCACCTCCCTGGCCCGGCGACCTCACCCGCTGGGCCGCGGACAAAGGACTTTTTTCGCTTTTCCTTTTTTCATTTGAATAGCTGTTTGCTTCACAGAGTGTGAATTTGTAGACGAGGGGGAGAGATAGGAGGGTAGACAGGTACAGGGAGATTGAAGTACGTTTATAGTGCTACAGGCATCTCATATACACAAAGACATACTATACACATTCACATGTTCATAAATACGCACACATATATATAGGCTGATGTATATACATATAAATATATATGTGTGTGTGTGTGTGTGTGTATGTATATATATATATATATATATATATATATATATATATATATATATATATATATATATATATAATGTATATATATATATATATATATATATATATATATATATATATATATATATAATGTATATATATATATATATAAAATATATAATATATATATATATATATATATATAATATATATATATATATATATATATATGCCACTGGGTGGCCGGGCCAGCCCAAGTCAAGTGCTGGTCCCAAGCCCGGATAAATAGAGAGAATGATTACCTAAAAGGTAACACCGGCACTCTCCGTGGAAAGGAACTGGGGACCCTACCACGTACTCACTCCAAGAGCATCACAACATGAAAACTACAATTAAGTATCATGCTGTGACCACGGCGGCTCAGACATGAACCTACCGTTAAAAGAAGAAGATTATGTATGTATCTGTATATATGTATGTGTCTATGTATGTATTCATATATGCATGTATATATGTAAATACATATATATGTCCTCATATCCACACCCCGTGACCCAAAACAAGTTGCCATCGCGGTCGACCGGAGTTAGCGTGTGGACCTCCAGGCGGGCTGTCAGCTCAGCACCGCGAATTCGCCACGAAATGTTCACTTTGGGAGAAGTAAAATAAGATGCAGATGCCGAAGGATTAAATGTAAAACCAGTAGAACATGATAGATAACAGGAGGGACCGGATGCCCAGGTGGAGGCGAGGCGGCTTGCCCTGCGCACCCTACCTTGACCCGAGCTGACCTGCCGTGCTGGGGAGGGGGGAGGGGGTCGATCCCTGCTCGACGTGCAAGGCGAGGCGTAGGGACCCAAACTTACCTCGAATCAGCCTTTTCTCTCTCGTTCCTTTTCTCGGCATTACTTCTTTTTCATTTTTTTCTACGTCTTCATCCTGTTCTTTATCTTCATTTTGCTAGTGTGCATCTTTCTTATCTATCTTTTTGCTTGTAGTTATCCTGGCTTTCTGCGTCTTGTGTTTATCATATTACTATTATTATTACCCTAGTACTGATATAACTCTCATTAATCATTCTCTCTCTTTTCCTGTTATCTCTTCATTTTCATTATTCTTCTATCTCTTTTTTCTTGTTTTATTTTCCTCCTTCTCCTCTCGTATTACCTTGTTATCTTCTTTCCTTTGTCATAAGCATCATATTTCTTACCTTCACTTTTCTCTAATGTTCTTTGTCTAATATTTTCTTTCTCGGATTTTTAAAATATATTATAATATATTTTTCCGTTAGTATTTTAACCATATTTGCACATTATCATTATAGATCTTGTTGTCGTTGTCTTTTTGTCAGCATATCATTACATCATTATTATCATTATTGATATCATTATTAGTATAATTATTAGTGCAACCATCCTATAATTACAGTTGTTGCCTCAAAGAAGCAATTATATCATCATTCATTACCATAAGCGTTGGTATTGTTGTTATATTGTGACGCTATTGTTATATTGATAAGCGATTGCATTACTGTCATGTTGACACATTTAAAGTACATATATTAATGATGTTATTAACGCTGTTAGCACCATCTAGATCTGTATCCATTAATAGCGTTAATAGTTTTGATAGTATCAATAATAGCAGAATAAGCTACATCAGTATTTTTATTCATCATTGGCACATTTCTCCATTCGAAATCACGTGAAAGAGAGAGATAAAGACAATTTCCTTCATCCTGACCTGTTAAAGTCTCCCACCTGAAGATTGAGGACAAGATACCGTCATTCGAATGGAAGAGTCACGCTTATTATTCTTTCCCCTTTCCTGAAATCAGGTATTTTTCCTCTCCCCTCCCCCTTCGTCCCCCCTCTCCCATACCGACTTCCCTCCCTCCATCGACTATTCTCCCCCTCTATCCCTCATCCTTCCCTCCTATTCCTCCCTCCCCCTCTTCTTCCTCCTCCTCCTCCCACACGGTCAGCAATATCGTTGTATTCGAGGACAGGAATAGAAAACTGAAACCCGCGAACTTTGCCCTGTGACCCAACCTGTGACCGGGGTTGAACTGGTTGCCCTTGGAGAGCTGTTCTTGGGGTCACGTTTTGGAGGGGGGGATGGGAGGGAATGGGGATAGAGGGGGAGGGGAAGCTTGACCCTTTGGGCTGTCGTGACTGGATTGTTTCCTTTGCAAGTTAGATATCGAAAATTAATTAAAAGGGGTTATTTTGGTTGTATTTGTTCCCTCTCCGGGCCTCTCTTCCATCTCATTATTCTTTTCTTTTGTCTTTCTATCTCTTTTCTACTTTTTTTGTACTCGAATAATGCAACTCGTTTTCTAAAGGTAACCTATATTTCCGCACTTCGTTCCCACGGCTTCACTTCCTCATTTCGAGAAAAAATAGAGGAAATCCAATGACGAAATGCAGAGGATTGGTTATGTAATTTAGGCTTCAAAAAAAAAATATATATATATATATACATCGCCGATAATGAGAAAAAAAATCGTGCTGGAAACCAAAATTCACTTTCGATTCTTTATTTCATCTCCACTTACGCCATCCTGAATTGCCTTCTCTTCACCTCACCTCACCCACTTACCACACCCTCCTACTCTTTCTTACCTCATAAAATAAACGCCTCTGTTACCTCACTTTGACTTCTCATAATTCATCCACTCTTGGATAGGGATTTATATGACTCTTATTATTTGGTCTCTTCTGTCTCTCTTCTCCCTTTCCTTCCTTGTTTGCTGGTGTTTCGTCTTCTACCATGCTTCGCTCTTGCTCCATTCGCTCTTGCTTCATTCCCTATTTTACTTCACCCTGCCTCTCCCTCTTTCACCCTATACCAACCCTTTCTCCACCGACTAATGGCGAGGGGAAGGGAAAGGGGGAGGGGAAGGAAAAAGGGGGAGGGGAAGGGGAAGTGGAAGGGGAAGGGGGCAGGGAGAATGGGGTGGAGGGGAGGGGGTGGAGGGGCACGCAGGCATACCGTTCTTACCTTCAATGATTTATACCCGGGGAGCTTTCACCCGTCACGAGGGAGTCGGGGGCGTGATGTCGGAAAAGAACAGGGGAGGAAAAGAAAGAGAGAGAGAGAGAGAGAGAGAGAGAGAGAGAGAGAGAGAGAGAGAGAGAGAGAGAGAGAGAGAGAGAGAGAGAGAGAGAGAGAGAGAGAGAGAGATTCAAATGGACTTCCCGAAGACTGAAGGAATATAAGAAAAGAGGACACTTTAATTCGCCTCCGTGTGAAGTTTGTAAAGGTCGACTAAAACATTTATAAATGGAACTTCATACACAATATGGACATCGATCGCATCTACAACTCATTTAGAAGAAATAGTAAAAGATAATGAAATAAAAAAAACGCCGGAAATTAAAAGTGAAACAGTTAATAAACACGTTTCACGAAATCGT
>NC_051398.1:38866310-38868810 GCF_015228065.2 Penaeus monodon
ACGCTAATGAGCAGCAGAGCATTCACTTACAGAAATATTCATAACACGTTTTGCAAAAATCACACGCATACCCCCCACCACGTCCCCATCCCCATCCCTTACCACACCTCAACCCGTCGCTTCTCGATATCTGTAACCTTGCCTTTTATGCTTGAAAACCTGCCGTCGTGCCCCTCACTTGCCCCTTCACCCACTACCCTTCCGCCTCTCGCTGTGTATGTCTCCCTTCACCCCGGCCGCCGTCAGAATGTAGGACACTGCCGGGTCGGGGGAGGGTGATTTACCGGAGCCTGGGGAGAGTGGGAGGAAAGGTTGGAGGGGAGGGGAGTGTGGGGAGTCGCGCGAGGGGAAGGGGCAGGGAGGGAGGGCATGGGGCACGTGATAGGTCGCCCGGGCCGCTCGCACCTCGGGAAATGGTGCTTGGGAAGGTCGCTGGAGGACCCTTGCGATGGACGGCCTATACCCCGCTCAAAGGTGTGGGGGAGAAAAGGATGCAGGCTGGTTGGGATGAAATGGTTGATGATGCATCTGTTAGAAAAGAGAGAGAGAGAGAGAGAAAGAGAGAGTCAGACAGAGAAAGAAAGTGAGTGAGAGAGAAAGAGCAGAGAAAGGAAGTGAGAGGAAGAGACACACACACACACACACACACACACACAGAAAGGAAGTAAGAGGGAGAGAGAGAGAGAATAAAAGACCGGTACTACGTCTTGCAGTCTCGTGCGGGAAAAGAGAGGTGAATAGCAATCCAACACTGGCTATTCCTTTTTCCTGTTGCACGTGACTTGGTCTTGATTAAGCGATCCCTTGCCATGTGAAAGAAGTTATCTTACCACTCTGAACGTGCAGCATCATGCCGGAAATGCGGAAACCTCTATAATATGAAAGCGAAAGACTATCTACAGCTATAAACTTGGAAAACTGAGAGAGAAGAAAAGAAAAACACACAAAACATATTCTTATTCTTGACCCGTTCAGTCCGACAAAATACAAATAGGTAGACATGTTGATAGCGAGGAAACGCACACAGCAGAACAGAATAGAATAGAAGAAAAGAGAAGAAAATGGAAATAGAGACAGGAGTAAAGTAGTGAAGAGAGAGGAAAGGAAACGCAAGCGAATAGAGGGACGAGAGTAGAGGTAGATAGATATAAATGAGAAAGAATAAAACGACACACATAGCTTGTCCTAAGAGTGCCCAACACAGCAATACACAACGCCGAGGAAGAACTACCTCCCTCCCTCTCCCCTCCCCCTTAGCCTGGCCAACAATTCTCCTCTGAGGAAGAGCTTGCCTCCCTATCCTCTCCCCCTCCCTATCCCCTCTACCTCCTCTGGCCAACGACTCTCATCAGATAAGCCGAGTTGGCCTCATATGCAACACAGGCTCGTCTTGCAGGCTGATTAATATGACTCGCGCGGGGAGGCTGATGTGCCGCCGGCGTAACCTCACACCTGGGAAATGTTACTAGCTTGTAACTGACCCAGAAAAATATCGGATTTGTTCTTCCTGGTTCGGCGAGAATGTTGTTTCTTCTTAATTTGGGCGTTGGGGGAAGTTGGAAACATTTTTTTTATTATTATTATTATTTTTTTTTTACTATCGTTGTTATTATCATTGTTAGTGTTCTTTGCTTTATTCATACTCTGCGAATAAAAACTTTCGTATGGTGCTATGACGTTTTCGTTTTCTGTAAGTGATCGCTGGTTCCCGAACTTGAATGGACTTTTGAGCAATCATTTTCACTTTTATTTCTGTTTGCGGTGTTGTCTGCGTCTTTTTGTGATTGCGTTTGTTTGTTAATTTATTAATTTATTTGTTTATGTATTCATTTTTTATGGGTAGGTATGTTTTATCATCAGAAACTGCGAATGTTTCAAACTGGATATATTATCCAATTATTTTTTTATTTCTCTTTGGGTGAGAGTGAAATTGTTTTCCTGGAACTTTTATATCTAATGATGAATTGATTATCATACATTAGTTATATTGCAGGTAAAATCTTCGAATTTATATATTTACGAGGACTAACAACAAAATATAAGCAAAAAGAAATTGTGTTTAATTCACTCCTAATTAGTAATTCCCCAGAAAAAATATTTATATCTTTCCTTCTCATTTCAGGTTAGTAACTTTGCCGCCACGGAGCCAGGAGGTTACGAGGGTAAAGTACATTCTCTCTACATCATTTTTTTCTAATCTCTCCTTGCATTATATATGGATAATTGTATCGGGATGATTCGTAATCAGTGTTCTAGATTTTTTGAACGGTTACGAAGATTTTGTTTTGTGTTGATATGTCTTTTACTATTTGAATTCTGATTTTCGTCTCTTTTGCTCATGTCTAACATTACCTTCAGTAAGAGTAATTTATGGCCGTAAAAAGTGCCTTGCAAAGCATAATTTGTTACGCCTGAGAATCTTTGAAATTGGAAAGGTTACTGACGATACGTTGCATAATGTAGATGAACTATGATACTTGATACTTGATAAATACACATT
>NC_051398.1:38876310-38886310 GCF_015228065.2 Penaeus monodon
TGTTTACTGGTTTATTTTTCTTTGCGCCGTTTTCCTTTTCCTTTGAATTCACATCTTTAATCACTTTCCTTCTCATATTCTTAAGCATTTTCCTTATTTATACCACATTCCTTCTCATTTTCATTCGTTGTTCCCCTACTGTCCTTGATTCCACTTTCTCCCTTTTTCGTTTGTTTTTTTCCCTAATGTTTTACCTCTGTTTCTTTCCCTCTCGTTTTCTTTCGTTACCCCTTTGTTCATCTTTGCATCTATTTCTTTCCCATTTTCTGTCGTTCATTCTCGTTCTTCTTCGGGACTTTCTCTTCGTTTTCTTCCGTTATTCTCTTTTTTCTTTATTTCTCGCAGTACGCATCCCCTTCACCACCTGTCGCCATGTTGTTGTTCTTTCCTTTCTCCGCCCAAGTCACACTCGCACACTCGACCCCTTCACAAGTATGACTCGGCAGAACGGTTTCTAGCCTACGTCCTCGAGGAGACCCACGCAGCCTCATGAAATACTTCGTAACCATGACTCTTTTAAAACACATGTTGCTTAGCTCCTCATGGCGAGGGATTGCCAGCTTTACAAGGCCGTTTGTCATGTGTCAACTGAAGGTCGTCATTTGTGGCTTGTCATCGATGTGCTATTACATGTCCTGTTCAAGAGAGCTTGTTATGAAGGAGAATTTGTGGGGAGAATGTGCTAGTTACTGTAAATAGTAATAATTCATAAAGGATGGTAGTTTGTTATGTTATCCACACGATGGTATACATATATTACACTTATGAATACCCGCATCCACAAACACACACACACACACACATGTGTATGTTTGTATTCATATATATGTGTGTGTATATATATATATATATATATATATATATATATATATATATATATATATATATTATATATGTGGGTTGATTTAACCTCGAACGCCCAGTTCATTTCAACTCACTAATTTCAATTTCAATTCTACACTGACCTCCCCTCGCCAATGGAGACTGACCCTCCCCCCTCTCCCCCAGGCCCAGCAGAGCTCCCTCCACCGCCGCCATGCTGAGACAACTCGCCGTCATCTCCCTTGTGTCAATCGGTGAGTGAGACCTTGCAACGTTTTCTCTCAATTTACTCAATGGCTGAATTATAGTGAGGCGAATGGCGATGACGATGAGGTGTGGTAATAAGGTAGAAAAAAATATGACAATCAGTGGTTATTCTCACAACTAATTATCATTATTATCATTGACTCATTTGGATTATAAACACTAATGGTTATTTTCAAAAAGTATGCAACAGATTTAGGCTTATGATGGTGATGGTGGTTCTAGTAATAATAGATATGTTAATGATAATAGTAGCAATGGTAATAGCAGCGATTATAACAGCGTTAACAGTAAATGGAATATTATAACATAAATAAAAATAATGACTACGATAATAATGATTGTGTAAAATGATAATGATACTAATGATAACAACACTATCGGTGGTAATTATAGTTATGGTACTCATTATGACAGTCATACTACTACTACTACTACTACTGCTGCTGCTGCTACTACTACTATTATTATTAATAATATCGATGATGATTAAAAACAAAAACATAATAATGGAGACAAAAGTAACGATAATAATAATGATGATGATGATGATGATGATGATAATAATAATAATAATAATAATAATAATAATAATAATATGAATAATATTATTAATAATAATAGTAATAATAATAGTAATAGTAATAATAATAAGAGTAATAATAATAATAATAATAATAATGATGATAATAGTAATATCAATATCAATGTAAATAAGTAACATTGATACTGATATTAATATTATTATTAACATTAATATCAATTAGTATTGATAATAGCTACGGTAATAATGATAATAGTTATAATAATAATACTAATAATAATTATAATAATAATAATGATAATAATAATAATAATAATAATAATAATAATAATAATAATAATAATGACGATAATAAAAACAGTGATGTTAACAGCAGCAACAATAATAATCATAGCAATAATTATGATGATAATGATACTAATACTAATAAAATTATAATAGTGATAATGATAATATCATCATCAATAAAGATAACAATGATAATGATGAAATTGATAGTGAAAATTGTAACTGTGATAATAGTGATGTTATTACTATTATTATCATCATTATCAATACAATGGTAAAGATAATGATAATGATAATAAAAATGATAATAATGATAATAGTAATAGTAATAATTATTATAGTAGTAGTAATAGTAATAATTATTATAGTAGTAGTAGTAGTAATAATAATGATAATAATAATAATAATAATAATAATAATAATAATAATAATGACGGCAATAATAATATTAGTTAAAAAAAGAATGATAATGTTTTTAATAGTGATAGCACTACTATGAGAAAACAAAAAAATAAATAAAGGGTGGAATAGTAATATAGACTAATAATACTTTTTAATGAAAATGAAATATTCTACGTTTTTTATCATCTTATATTCATATTTTGAACAATACTTTCTCATACCTTATTAAAGCTAATATATTTATGGTCAAGTTGTTTTCTTTTTTTCCCGTTCAAACGCAAAGCTTTCTTTTGTACAATCTAGAGATATGTGATAATACCAGTTATCCAAAGCTGTTACGTAGTGGTATACAAAAAAGTATGGTAAGTTCTAAATCTAAAGAGAAATATATATATATATATATATATATATATATATATATATATATATATATATATATATATATATATATATATGAATATATATATATATATATATTTTTTTTTTTTTTTTTTTTTTCTAGTGAAGTGATTATGATTATTGCTAGTTAAAGAGGTATATTTATGTTTCAAATGTGACGTGATTTTGGTGTTCTAAATGTAGAGATTTAATGATTTTTAAATATGGATTGATTTTTATTAGTTATAAATCTGAAATGGTTTAGATGAGTTTTAAATATGAAGTGATTTTTGATGAGTTCTAAAGCTAAAGAGATGTTGATAAGTCCTAAATCTCCCCTTCAGGTACAGAGTGCTGGCCCCACTCACGCGAGACTCACGGAACGGGACGAGACGCTCCGGAATGGTCGGAATGGACCGGACCAGACGTGGACAAGCTGGGACGGAACGGAACGACCTTACCGCCATTTTAGCTGGACAGACCACCATTGACTCCCACGAGAGAGGACTATTCCTATTACAAAAGCAGATATATAATAGACACGTGCAACAATACGTACATATGCAAACACATGCACACACACGCGCGCGCACCAGACACGCACACACACGCGCCCCATCAATATGCTTACATACAAATATACATACAAAATTCAAACAAAAATAAGCCCTGTTCCTTTGTGTTGATTTTTTTATTCTTTATTCTATATATTCTTGCTTTGACCCTGCTGACAAGAATGACCGGGAGACCAAGTGCATGCAGTCACACTGAAATGTACTAACCCAAAATCACAGACTATCAGAATATTTAAAATCAGATCATTAACTATTCTGCAACGTTCATCATCGTCTAATCTTAAAGCTTAAAAATGTTACAATCTGAAATGTTGTTGGACTTTCAGGCCATTCTTGAATTGTGCTTTAGGCTGCTGATGTCACATATAAAATCTAAACCCATAAACAATTTAAACCTGAATTCTAAGAAGGTGATTTTCCCATTGTGCCGGACCAAAGCTCACACTTTTTCCTTTTCTTTTTTCTACAGCCGTGACCCTGGTGTACTCCATGCCATCCTTGCATCGTGTAAGTCTTTATGAAAGCTATATCATAGCTGCCCGCGCCCATTCCTGTGTGTTATAAATAAGTCTTTTCAATAATATTGCAACACTAAAGATTAACCTCTAGGCGGCTGAGGCTTGGCTCTCAGCGCGAGATAAATGAGCATGCATAAACACCTAACACATAAACCGCAGGTGTAAACCGCACCTCCGACGCCGACACAACATCATCTCACCGACCAGAACCTTCCCGACTCTCCTGCCACATTATATTCACTTAAAACCCAGCAGATATGTGCAGTTAATATCCAGACTATTCGTAACTCGTAAAACCTAACCGCCTCCTTTCGTTCCCTTTAGTCCAAGCGGTGGGAGGAATTCCCCAATGTCACCTTCACGTTCGACTGCACGGACCGGCCCGTAGGCTTCTACGCCGACCAGGAGTTCAACTGCCAGCTCTTCCACATGTGTGACGAGGACGGCCGCCGCATCCCCTACATGTGCGCCAACGACACCGCCTTCAACCAGGAGTTCCGCATCTGCGACTGGCAGTACAACTTCGACTGCTCTCAGGCCCAAAACTGGTAAGGCTGAAGCGCGGGTACTGAAATAAATTATCTTGATAAATAGTCATTTGTTAATGTGCTAGAGTAACACTCCCTAATCCGATCCGTGTTCCTTTCGCCAGGTTCTACCTCAACGAGCTGACCTACGTGACCGATCCTCCCAAGTTCTAAATGATCACCGGAGCGTTGTTTCTTCTCCCTTCTTGACTGTGATGACCCCGACGACCTGACATGTGCTGCCTGTAACCCAGGTTGAAGGACCGCACTGGACTCCCTTAGAACTTCTCGCGCAAGGAGTTCTCTGGGAGTCTTAAGATCTCTGTTTTAAGAGTCCACGAGAATAACGTAATTATGGAGTTGTACCTGGGTTAACTCAACACGTCACCTGAGGGTGTATTGAGGGGATTCCCTCTCTTAGTTATTTTCTTTATTAGTGTCCCCTGGGTTACTGAGTGCCGGCACTCCGCCTGTACATAAGTGGCTCCCTGGCACTGGTGCAACACTCTCCTGGGAGCCTCCCCATCCCGGATCTCCGAGACGTGGCGGAGCTGCAAATAAAATCACGAAACCTTCAGAGGTTTTGGGCAAAGTTTAAGGGAAAATCTTTCTGTATTGTTAATTGGCTAGTTGAATACGGCGATATCAACATGAATTCATTTTCTGACAATACATCAAAATTAAGAGCAAAGTGCCAGTCCTCCGAGGCCCTCGCTGGCTGGGGACTCTCTAAGGACGAGGCCGAGAAGAACCGCGATGACTCCGAGATCCGGACACTGCAAGAGCTGGTCTCTGCGTGCCGCCAGACCTCCATGTGTACAGAGCCACCCACTATGTAGTCCTTAGAGCAAGATCAGTGTTCACCGTAGTTTGAAAGAGATCTATTATTGTATTTCAATTGTAATCAGAGGTAAATGTTGAATTAATTCATTCAGATTCATGAACAGATTCATTGAGGAAAAAAGTTTAATTACAGGTGCAAATTGGGGTGATGAAATGGAACATATAAACCCGAAAACAATTGCTACAACTACCCATCTTCTCATGTCAAAATTATAACCATCTACTATAATAATGTTTATTTCTGAGATGATTTTTAGATTTTGATAATGCAAAATATATGTATCTTTATCATTTCTGTTGTAACTCCCTCTTTCTTGTTTACTGATATTCCATATTTACCTTTAGTTTGATTTGATGATATCCTTGGTTATGCTTGTGATGACTGGAGAATGAAGAGAAATAATTGGTAATTCCCAATGTATCTTACAATTTAGGTTTCACAATACCTGCCCCGTCTCTTCTTGAGTACGTAAATAAAGTCTTATAAGATTATCCACCCAAAGCAAAGATCTCATTACTATTGATAGACGTAGAAAGGTTCACAACCGCTTAATTTGATTGTCCTATTAGAGGATTGCACTCCCTGCCATAGTTGTTTCTCACATCAGGTAGAGACGGATCAGATTTGAAAATGTATAAAGGAATGGGGTGTGTAGAGCGCACCCAGTCGCATTATGTTCTAAATCGTGTGTGTGTTGCATGAGTCTAGGATGCAATTTTGTAAAATAAAACTAAAATTCATTTTAATACGTCTTCTCATTTCCCTCCGATTTACTCAAAAGTGATTTGTTTGTATTCATTCTGAAACATTACAGTACAGATGAACTCCCAACACAATATTCCAGCACTATGTATACATACTTATGTGTGTGTATATATAATACATATATATATATATATATATATATATATATATAAAATATATATAATATATATATATATATATATAATATATATATATATATTATATATAATATATATATATAATATTATATATATATACATAGTATATATATATATATATATATATAATATATATATATTATATATATATATATATATATATATATATATATATATATATATGTACTATTTATTAAGTAAGTTGTTTTTGAGGGATATCTCTGCAATGAAGTGACAGAACCATAGCAAACTGTTAAGATACATACTGGACAAAAAAAAAACACACAAAACAATTTTGGCATTTATTGGTGAAGTGCTTTCATATAAAATTCCTGAATAGAGAAAAAATGAAATGAACACAATTCATATTAATGACAAACAGGTAGCCAAAGTGCCATTCGGAATGGCTTACAAAATTAACTTTAGTCATCACTGAATAAAATATACCCTCCTGCAATAAAAGTTGCATAAGCTCAAATAAAATTATATCAAATCTCAAGCTGCACATATATAATATTTCCTACATACTTTTTTCTGTACATCAGCATATCTCATTAATATTGTATGATAAATAAGAGATTCAAACTTTATATATGAAATTTTAAGAAAGGCTTGACTAGCAATCATGGCTGACAATAATACATACTATCTTTTAATGAATTCATAAGATTTTAAATGTAATAAATGGACGGATTTCATCACAGATGGATATGTTAAAAAGTATAAAAATAGTCACACAGAAAACATAGACATCAATAAGTACATACATGTGTGTGTGTGTGTGTGTGTGTGTGTGTGTGTGTGTGTGTGTGTGTGTGTGTGTGTGTGTGTGTGTGTGTGTGTGTGTGTGAGTGAGTGAGTGAGTGAGTGAGTGAGTGAGTGTGAGTGAGTGAGTGAGTGATGTGAGTGAGTGAGTGAGTGAGTGAGTGAGTGAGTGAGTGAGTGAGTGAGTGAGTGAGTGAGTGATTAAGAGTGAGAGTGAGAGTGAGAGTGACAGTGTGTCCGTATGTGTTTGCATGTGTGTGAATATGAGACAGAGAGAGTTAGAGAGCAAGAATGAGTGTTAGATAGTAAAAGTGAAACTGTGAGTGAGTATGCTTGTATGTCTACTTGTGCATATAAATAGAGTGAGAGTGAAATGAGTGAATAAGTGAGTGAGGTGGAATCTAAGAACTGCTGAGTGATGGAAAAGAAATGAACAAGAGTTAGAATATCAATGCACAAGTACCTTTACATATAAACCTATAGGAATGTTTACATAGTAACTGTATGAACTATGAGAAACTGGCCAATGCAGAAGCAAAAAGCACTGAGCATTAGACAAAGCTGAAGTTCATAACCAAATGCCTAGTTTACACATATATAATAGTATTCACAACAGAATATGTTATAGATAGATCAAACTGACATTTCATTAAGTCATAATTAACAGATTAATAAAATTATCTTGACAAATATGATCATTAGCAGCAAATTAATCTCATAAGCCCTGCACACTGGCTGTTAACACATCAACAGGATTCTGATACATTACAGTGGCTGATCAATATTATTCTGATATATTTATACCAGAAAGTCAACATCTATATGAAAATAAATAGTCTATATTCAAGAGAATACTTTAAAACTTTATAAGGCAATGTAAGTAAAAGCTGAACAGATGCAGGGGATTTTATCTTTCCTGAAAAAATATAGATCAAAATAACAAAGGTCTCTTAAAGAACAATCAGAAGTTGTACATAATTAAAAAATTCAGAAATAATTTATGTCACTTGTTGGGAGTACCATCCATTCAGTACTACTCCACATTGCTGATGTACTAATGGCAGCACAAACAAAAAAAATTAATATCAAATACTGCAAGGCCACCAGTATCGTTTAGTTACAGCAAAGCAAGGTAACTAATGTTCAATGTTTGCATATAAAAAATAAACTGCTAGATATCACATGCAAATAATAACTAACTTGCGACTTACAAAATTAACACGTGTTTCCCCAGTTGTAGGGAAGGCAAGACTCAAAAACATTTCTGGATCAAAATGTTATATTTTCATGCCTACTCTTGGATGAATCACTGAAGTAAATCCAGCAACTCTGCAAACAGCTCAACCATAAAAAAAAAAAATTGAGAATCATCCTGGAAGAGTAGGCAGAGCTCTAGAGAGGCTGGCCACCCTGTGATGGGAAACATAAAGCATGCACAATATAACCTATTCTACCAATTAAAATTTTTATTCTATATGACATTCCTCTCTGGATACTTCTGCAATCTACATAAATGACTAGCATTAAACCATCAAGAGTGAAGCATGACTGAGTTTTTAAAAAAATGTAACAATCAAGTACAAAAATTATGAATAAAATCAAGAAATTGAAAGTGAACCAAGTTCCTTCTCCATAAAAAGTAACCAAAGATATAGAAGTTGAAAATTAAGCATTGCTTTCTATATAGCATACCACCTTTCTTAGCAAACTGCCTAGTTATAAAAATTATTACTGCACACCATCTTACAAAAATAACACATCGTCAGTACATGAGACAAGGTGTACTATAGCACAGTAGAAGTTCTGCCTATGTAAAATACAGACCAGTTTATTCTATTGTCCCTTTATTGGAAAATAATGCATTAAGTTTACTTTCAACTCAACCATTTCTAAATGAATGGCTGAAAAGAAAACCAATGCAAACCTTGAGAGAATATTCCGCTGGCATCACATCATCTATCTATGTTTGTTCCCTTAAATCCACGAGCTCTAAGTTACTTTCCCAATCTAAATTCAACAAAAACATGCCAAATACCTCACAAAGAGATATGACACTGACATAAAACATTTAAACATCATATATCAAAAAGACTGATAATGAATTATTTTTTTTAATTGATAAAAACTCTACAATGACTAAACCAGGTCAAAAGAGATCTTGAAAATTTCTGGAAAGACAAAAAAGATTGTCATGGATTGACATTTAACCCGGTAATGCCAGGAGTGTATGTATATATGAACTGTCCACTGTGGTTTTGTTTTATATATTTAGTTTACAAAGAGAGCTCCAGAAATGCTTACTTATCAAGGATATAATTACTAAGCATACCTAGAAAGAAAGGTTTCATATTCATTACATTTACTATTGTTAATAACAAAAGAATAATAATTATAATATTAACATTAATAATGGCAACAGCCATAGCAATTTCTTTTCTTTTTACCCTCAAAAATACAATGACTGGAATAAACATAAGTTCTGACAGGCCAAAAACCTACGTGATTGTGAAGCCATCTTATGTAAATAAAATAAATAAAACAACATTAGACAGTGTATGGTCCAGGTGCCAACAGGTTAAAAATCCAAATAAGTATACTTAAAATAAAACAATCTAAAAGCAATTAACAAACTTCTGTTCTTCTTCTACACATCAACGGCATCAACAGAAACACCAAAATGGCACAAAAAAACAAATATACAAAAATACAATTGAAATATCTATCATCACTCTTCTTACATAAAAAAACAAAGAATATTATGCTCAGCAAACTTTTTTTGTTTTACATCTTCCCCACTGCCAGATGTATGATAAAATATAATTTAGGCAAGAACTGACATCCAATTACTGAACATATTTCAACATGTTAAATATTTCAGACAGTAACAGAACACTCTTGTAAATACTAATAGTTGAGTAAGTATACATTTTGAGCATCTTAATGTTCATATGTAGTGTTCCAAGGTCATATAATATATTTGTGCCCACTAAAGACTTTGGAATAGGAAAATGTCGGATACCCTAACACAAAAATAAGAGATAGATATCAGGCACTCAAGGCTGATGTGCACTGGTATGTGTTGGAACATCTTTTAATGTTGCTATTAAATCATTTGTAAGTTAGCTAAACACGTTAACCCAGCTGTTTCATTGCAATCTACATCAATGATCT
>NC_051398.1:38898810-38901310 GCF_015228065.2 Penaeus monodon
GTGATGTTAAAGGTAAGTCTTTTTGTCATACTCTCGTATAGACTGGAACTTGGGTATGCCCATTCCTAACGACGCACAGCATTACCAACATTAACCCCGGTGGTCCAGTGGTTAGATACAGGGAATCGAAACTCCGTCAAGGCAACTGTGAAAAGAGCAGAGATAATACTGGACAAATTGGCAATCGTAAGCCCCCTAACTCGCGCCCGGTCAATTCTCTCAATGAACGCATCGTCGAATTAGTGGATTCCCGCGCGTCATGAAAACAAAGAATAAACTTGTAATATATAGAAAATACATAAATATATAATTATGTGAATAAGTTCTATGGTTAAATATACATACTAATTTGTAAATATATGATATAAATGATATATATATATATATTTCTTCTTCTTTTTTTTTTTTGTGCCCTATCCTACAAGGACGTTGGCGATCATGGATTTCCATGATTTTCTTGGCTATTTAGAGCGGTGGTTTGCTGTTGCCTTCCGCCCGGTGTTTTTATCGAGTCACCTTCTCTATTTACCCGGTCTGGGACCGGCACTGACTTGGGCTGCCTTACCCACCCAGTGGCTAGGCAGGCAATCAAGGTGAAGTTCGTTGCCCAAGGGAATAACACGCCGGCCGGTGACTCGAACCCTCGAACTCAGATTGCCGTCGTGACAGTCTTGAGTCCGATGCTCTAACCACTTGGCCACCGCGGCCTTTCAAGTGCCCTGTCCCACAAGGACGTTGGCGATCATGGATTTCCATGAATTTCATGGCAATTTAGAGCGGTGGTTTGCCGTTGCCTTCCGCCCGGTGTTTTTATCGAGTCACCTTCTCTATTTACCCGGGTCTGGCTTGCCCACCCAGATGCTAGGCAGGCAATCGAGGTGAAGTTCCTTGCCCAAGGGAACAACGCGCCGGCCGGTGACTCGAACCCTCGAACTCAGATTGCCGTCGTGACAGTCTTGAGTCCGATGCTCTAACCACTCGGCCACCGCGGCCTTGCTAAATGAATTACCATGAAATAAAATATATAATGGAATAACGCCATAAAGCATGGTCTAGGACTCAAACCCACTCTACCCACGTAACATCCAAAGAGAACAGAATTAAACCACGTGACCATACGGCCCGTTCTTTAACCAGGATGAAAATACGCCACCTTCATCGAAATTATTCATATAATCACACAAGACTAATGACTCTTGAATAATCGATTATAGAGGTTTCTTTGTATACGATCGGATAATGTAGCAGCGCATTTTACGCAGAAGAGAGAGAATAATATTGAACAACGAGTCTGCACTTATACTGAATGTTGAGAACTGTCCGCAAAACCTCGCTATCATACTATAACGTAAGTATATAGGTAATGCCCTCGAAGTGTACAGTAGATTCAGCTAAGACAATTCTTTCAGTGGTCTGTGTTGTCCAGTGGTTTATTTCACTTTTCCTTGGGTGTTTCCTGGAGAGAGTAAGTCACGGAAAGGAAATTATATACGACGTATCTATAAACAATGAAAATATACGTGATACAGAAATAATGAATAAAGATATAGATGATATGAATAAAATATGACAATTCATAAGTTAAAACTAATATAAAGGAAATAATGCACATAAAGTATGTATATATATATATATATATATATATATATATATATATATATATATATATATATATATATGTGTGTGTGTGTGTGTGTGTGTGTGTGTGTGTGTGTGTGTGTGTGTATGTATATAACTACAGGATATAGTATATATACATAATGGTGAAATAAATATAAACATAATCTAATATACATAATAAATGAATAGTACTTCTTAGATGATAATATTTTTTCTGCAGTTCACACAAAATTACTTCATGTACACGCGATAATATTGACAGATGAAAGTCAACAAACACATTTTGACGATATAAAGTTATATTTAGTGAAATTTCAAGTTCATATATATAAGGTCGTATAACCTTATACCTGTATGAAAGTACAACACGGGTTAAACACAAGCTAATGTTTCTCGTGCCAGGTGAGCAGGAGACGATTAATACGTACTATCTACGAGGGTGCTTCAAAAAGTTCGTGGAAAAAGGACAGTATGAAAAAACGTTTCAGTTATGGTTTATTTTTCAACATAAGTTTAAACGTTGATACCACCTTTAAAGTCCGTCTGAGTGAAGCTGAGATCATGTGATCTGAACCATGTCAGAACAGCTCTTTTTACATATTCAACCGATGAAAAATTGGTACATTTCAGTTTTTTTTTTTTTTTTTTTTTTAGAAACAAATGGAGCCACATCGGGGTTGTAAGGTGGATGTCGGACGATTTCCCATCGAAATTCACGTAACAAAGCTTTTGTCTGCCGAGCGCCGTGAGCGGGTGCATTGTCGTGGTGGAAGAGAACACGTTGATGCAGCTTTCCAGGTCTTTTTTTCCAGATTTTTTGACAGTTTTCTCAAAACGCATTCATAATAAACAGATGTAATTGTTTTCTTGATCTCGAGGA
>NC_051398.1:38911310-38916310 GCF_015228065.2 Penaeus monodon
AGATGACACCACAACCTCCACAATACCAGATGACACCTCCACAATAACAAATGACACCACCACCTCTACAACGGCAGATGACACCACCACCTCCACAACAGCAGATGACACCACAACCTCCACAATAACAGATGACACCACCACCTCCACAGTAACAGATGACACCACCACCTCCACAATAACAGATGACACCACCACCTCCACAATAAAAGATGACACCACCTCCACAATAACAGATGACACCACCACCTCCACAGCAACAGATGACACCACCACCTCCACAATAAAAGATGACACCACCTCCACAATAACAGATGACACCACCACCTCCACAGCAACAGATGACACCACCACCCCCACAATAAAAGATGACACCACCACCTCCACAATAACAGATGACACCACCACTTCCACAATAACAGATGACACCACCACCTCCACAATACCAGATGACACCACCACCTCCACAATAACAGATGACACTGCCACCTCCACAGCAACAGATGACACCACCACCTCCACAATAACAGATGACACCACCACTTCCACAATAACAGATGACACCACCACCTCCACAATAACAGATGACACCACCACCTCCACAATAACAGATGACACCACCACCTCCACAATAACAGATGACACTACCACCTCCACAATAACAGATGACACCACCACCTCCACAATAACAGTTGACACAACCACATCCACAATAACAGATGACACCACTTTCACAATAACAGATGACACCACAACCTCCACAGTAACAGATGACACAACCACTTCCACAATAACAGATGACACCACAATCTCCACAGTAACAGATGACACCACCACCTCCACAGTAACAGATGACACCACCACTTCCACAATAACAGTTGACACCACCACCTCCACAATAACAGATGACACCACCACCTCCACAATAACAGATGACACCACCACCTCCACAGTAACAGATGACACCACCACTTCCACAATAACAGTTGACACCACCACCTCCACAGTAACAGATGACACCACCACTTCCACAATAACAGATGACACCACCACCTCCACAGTAACAGATGACACCGCCACCTCCACAATGACAGATGACACCACCACCTCCACAATAACAGATGACACCGCCACCTCCACAATAACAGATGACACCACCACTTCCACAATAACAGATGACACCACAACTTCCACAATAACAGATGACACTACCACCTCTACAATGATAGATGACACCATCACCTCCACAATAACAGATGACTCCACAACCTCCACAGTAACAGATGACACCACAACCTCCATGATAACAGATGACACCACAACCTCCACAATAATAGATGACACTACAACCTCCACAGCAACAGATGACACAACCACCTCCACAATAACAGATGACACCACCACTTCCACAATAACAGTTGACACCACCACCTCCGCAGTAACAGATGACACTACCACCTCCACAATAACAGATGACACTACCGCCTCCACAATGACAGATGACACCACAATAACAGATGACACTACCGCCTCCACAATGACAGATGACACCACCACCTCCACAATAATAGATGACACCACCACCTCCACAATAACAGATGACACCACCACTTCCGCAATAACAGATGACACCACCACTTCCACAATAACAGATGACACCACCACCTCCACAATAACAGATGACACCACAACCTCCACAATAACAGATGACACCACCACTTCCACAATAACAGATGACACCACCACCTCCACAATAACAGATGACACCACCACTTCCGCAATAACAGATGACACCACCATCTCCACAATAACAGTTGACACCACCACCTCCACAGTAACAGATGACGCCACAACCTCCACAATAACAGTTGACACCACCACCTCCACAGTAACAGATGACACCACCACCTCCACAGTAACAGATGACACCACAACCTCCACAGTAACAGATGACACCACCACCTCCACAGTAACAGATGACACCATCACCTCCACAATGACAGATGACACCACAACCTCCACAGTAACAGATGACACCACCACTTCCACAATAACAGATGACACCACAACCTCCACAATGACAGATGACACCACAACCTCCACAGTAACAGATGACACCACAACCTCCATAATAGCAGATGACACCACTTCCACAATAACAGATGACACCACCACCTCCACAATAACAGATGACACCACCACATCCACAGTAACAGATGACACCATCACCTCCACAATGACAGATGACACCACCACCTCCACAATAACAGATGACACCACCACCTCCACAATAACAGATGACACCACCACCTCCACAATGACAGATGACACCACCACCTCCACAGTAACAGATGACACCACCACCTCCACAATAACAGATGACACCACCACCTCCACAGTAAAAGATGACACCACAACCTCCACAATAACAGATGACACCACCACCTTCATAATAACAGATAACACAACCACCTCCACAGTAACAGATGACACCACCACTTCTACAGTAACAGATGACACCACCACCTCCATTGTAACAGATGACACTACCACCTCCACAGTAACAGATGACACCACCACCTCCACAGTAACAGATGACACCACAACCTCCACAACAGCAGATGACACCACCACCTCTATAATACCAGATGACGAAACCACCTCCACAGTAACAGATGACACCACCACCTCCACAGCAACAGATGACACCACAACCACCACAACAGCAGATGACACCACCACTTCCACAACAGCAGATGACACCTCCACAATAACAAATGACACCACCACCTCCACAACAGCAGATGACACCACCACCTCCACAGTAACAGATGACACCACCAACTCCACAGTAACAAATGACACCACCACCTCCACAGTAACAGATGACACCTCCACAGTAACAGATGACACCACCACCTCCACAATAGCAGATGGCACCACTACCTCCACAATAGCAGATGACACCACCACCTCCACAGTAACAGATGACACCACAACCACCACAGTAACAGATGTCACCACAACAGCAGATGACACCACCACCTCCACAGTAAAAGATGACACCACAACCTCCACAACAGCAGATGACACCACCATCTCCACAACAGCAGATGACACCACCACTTCCATAGTAACAGATGACACCACCAGCTCCACAGTAACAGATGACACAACCATCTCTACAATAACAGATGACGACACCATCACCTCCACAATAACAAATGACTCCACTCCCCACTTTGCAGATGACACTATTGCCTACACAATAACACATGACACCATCACGGCAACAGATGGCACAGTTAACTTTACAACAACAAAGGACACAGTGACAGATGCATCTTACCTAGTGGCAGATATCACTTCACCTTACTCCGTAACGGAAAAGAAGACTAGTTCACCACTGATAAATGACACCACTGATTCCGCATCACCACAAAACATCGGCATCTCCTTAATACCAGAGAGTGACGTCACGAACACCACAGAATCAAGTGACATATCTGAACCTAGCGAAGTTATCTCGATGTTACCAAGTGACACTGATACTTCTACATATCCAAGCGTCATCAAAACCACTACAGTTGCCAGTGTCGTCCACCTCTACGTGGTAACAAACGAGACGGATGCTGCCTCAGTGTCCCCTGTAATATCTGGTGATTTTACGAGCGTTGTGTTGCCCGGTGACATTCATACTACGGACTCGCTTGGTGATATCAGTCCTACAACAGTAGTAGGTGATGGTAGTCTCGTCAGGACATCCGTGGAGATGAGTAATACGACGACCTATAGCACTAATACCACCAAGATACCCAGTAATACTAGCACGACATTATCCATCGACGTGCCTTCTGCCCTGCCCCTTGACCCAAGCACCTCTGCTACAAGTGGCATCGATCACACAATACCCAGCGGTTCCAACAACACACAGTCCAAAACCCGCAGTGAAATCGCGGTTCCTTCAACAAAGTTCACCAAAGACAAATTCATTGACGGTGATTTTATAACGACAAGACCGGAAATAGATTTAGAGAAACCTATCATCGCGAGGCCAAAATTATTTCCTCCAGAAGGTTCGATAACAACCTCCAATGTTACTGATGTGGAAAGCGCTTCACACACGCGTTGCCTGCAAATGCACTGCAACATATCAGCCCAGGGAGACCCATCTGCTTGTCAGGTAATTAGGATTATCGTTGTTCTTTTGTTATTATCATCATTATGTTTTATCATTCCTATTATTATAATTATTATTTTTATCATTCCTATTATTATAATAATTAATTATTATCATTCCTAATATTATAATAATTATTTTTTGTTATCACTATTATAATTATTATTATCATTATTATTATCGTTATTATTATTGTTTTTGCTATTACTATCATTATTTTTTATTATTATTATTATTATTATTATTCTATTATTAGTAGTAGTAGTAGCAGTATCAGTATCATCATCATCATCATCATTATTGGTATTATTATTTCGATTGTTATTATTATTATTATTATTGTTGTTACTATCATTATTTATTATTATTATTATTATTATTATTAGTAGTAGTAGTAGTAGTAGTAGTAGTAGTAGTAGTAGCAGTAGTATTGTTATTATGATCGTTATCATTATCATTATCATTATTATTTTTTTATTATCATGATCATTATTATTATTATCATTATCATTATTATTATTATTATCATTATTATTATTATTAATATCATTATTACTATTATTATTATTGTTATTATTGTTGTTATTATTATTATTATAATTATTATTATTATTGTTATTATCATTATTATTATTTTTATTATTATTATAATTATTATCATTATTATTATTATCAGCAGTAGCAGCAGCAGCATCTTCATCATCATCATTATTATTATCATATCATTATTATTAATATTATCACTTCTATTACTATTATAATTCTCATATCATTATTATCAATATCATCATTTTATTTGTTGTTACTATTATTATTATTA
>NC_051398.1:38918810-38921310 GCF_015228065.2 Penaeus monodon
TACCTTCTCATCCTCGCTGACTGAAACGAAAAAAATTACCTGAGCACGTCATTTCAGGGCAAAGCAGGCAAACGGGGCAAGAAAGGGAAGAAAGGCAAGAAGGTAAAGTCTGTTTATTACTAATAAATCCTTGTAATATATTTGTTGCTCAATTTCTATTTTGTAAACTTGTAAGTGAAATGTGCCTAAGGATTTTCCAACCCTATAAAACATGAAGTGAAAGACAAATAATGTTATGGCGATATTTTTTAATGATGAATAGCTTGCGTGGACGAATTACTATTGTATCATATCCACAGATGTACAGCAATACTGAATAATTCAAGTATCTTTTAGAGACTTAAATATTTTTTCCATTCTACCATTTATTTTTAGCCATGCATAAAAAAAAAAATTATGAAAACATTTGAAGTAATCTTTAGACCTAAAGTAGACAATGATTTAACGTAATCATTACTAGGACAAGTATATACGCCAGACGTCCACTTTGGTATCTGAAATTAGTATAATGTTGCACTTCCTCAGCAGAGACTGACCAGACTTTCTGTTCCAGGGGAAAAGAGGGCCACGTGGCAGGGCAGGACGACATGGCCCTATAGGTCCACCTGGCTTACCTGGCCTACCAGTCGGCTGTGGTAAAGCGACGATGCACCAGGTGAGCGAATGTCAATGACAAACTGCATTACTTTTCTTCTTTATCTAATCAGACTTTTTTCTTCTTATTAGTTTTGTTTCTTATATTTTTTGAAATTCTCAATATACTCCTGCAAGTCATACCATCAGCTTCACCTAAATCCAGAAAAAAAAATCATGCTTATAACCTGGGCGATACGGATTTCTGTTATGAAGATAAATGATTTTTTTCCACAGTACTCAAAGTAAGTCTATGTTCCCTTGCAGCTTCATCCTTCGGGTGAACCTCCGTTGCTAAGAGGAAGATTACGCCTTGGTAGGATGCTTGCTGGTTATGTTTCTTACTTAAGGAGCCTCTGCATGGGCACAGAAATACAAATAGATGGATAGATGCACTGATTTACAAATGTTAATATAACACGTTTGGTAATAATACCTGTCATTGCAGTTATTATCATCATTAATATTTTTATCATTATTATTATTGTTATTTTTATCATTATTATTATTATTATTATTATTATTATTATTATTATTATTATTATTATTATTATTATTATCAATATTATTATAATTGAAATTATTATTATTATTGAAATTATTATTATTATTATTGTTATAATTATTGTTATTATCATTATTATTATTATCATTATCATCATTATCATTATTATCATTATATTCTTCTTATTATTATTCACATCACTCCATCTACTTCTCCCAGGAATACCTCATGCTGACACCACTAAAACGGAAGACAACATGCTCTGTATAGACGAGCCGGTCACTTTCCGAAATGGACTTGCCCTCCAGCAGGTGCGTGACGAAATATTTGGTCAATACGAAAAAAGGCTTAATTAACGTCTACGATTATATAGTAATTTATTTTTTTTATATATCGTTGTTTTAGCAAGTCTTTTCCGGGTGTAGTTTCCAAATTACATTAATTATTTTTTTTGTTTTATATCGTTTTCTTATTTATAGCAACTCTGTGATGAGTATTTATGTTTTTTTTTTCCTGAATTATTTGTAATCTATGACGCAGGTGACTCCTACTCCTTCGCCAGGGACTTTGGTATATCTGGAGGAGGAGGACTCTTTCGTGGGCCGCGTGAAAAGGGGTTGGCGGTATGTCAGGGTGAGTTTTGTCCGATCATCGGTGTATTTGTTGTCGTTCAATTCACCTTTTTACATATTGTTTTTTATTTGATTGATCTGGTGTGATTCTCTGCCTCTCTTTTACTTCCTGTCTAAGTCTGTCCATGTTTTTATTACCATTCAACCCTCATTGTTTTATTTTATTTCATTATTATTATTATTATTTTACAGATGGGTACAATGATGCCTGACTATAGCAGACTGAGAGATCGACCACTTGCTCCTTCAGGTGGCAAAGCCGTAAGTTCAGACTTGTGTCATCTTACATTTCAGTATTGCCACTTGAAAAGAGTGATATATATATATAAATATATATATATATATATATATATATATATATATATATATATATATATATATATATATATATTGATAGATAGGGTGATAAATAAACACACACACACCGTCACTCACATGCCTTTTGTGGATAATATTCTCCCCTTTTCCTACCTGCTAATTTAGAAACAGAGATTTAACTTTATTATTTACGCAGCTTTTTATTGCAAAAAAAAAAAAAAAATCTTACATTACTTTCCAGCTACGATTAGCAGCCCTGAACACGCCCCTCGATGGCAACATGGGCGGTCTCCGGCGTGCGGACCGACGATGCTTCAGGCAGTCCCGACAAGCGGGTCTTCGGGGTACCTTCAGGGCCCTCCTCACCTCGAACACACAGGACCTGAGCTCCATCGTGCGTCGGCAGGACAGG
>NC_051398.1:38926310-38938810 GCF_015228065.2 Penaeus monodon
TATACCTAAATTACGCCTCCATAACTGCTCGCTTTAACGCCCCTTGAATAGCTTTTCTCAAAGAATTGTCGGGGAGGGAGGAAGGGGCTAAAACTATTTGCACTCACTTCACTTGCCAACCATAGCAAAACACATTGCAAGTTGGTGCCACTTCACTCCCTCCACCCTACAGCCTAACCTTCACGACCAAGTGTATTTTTGTATACTTATATATCATAAATATAACAATAATATTGATTACATGCATTTATCTCTTTATCTCTGGTCTGGCAGGAGACAGTAATAGAACAAACTGAAAGACCTCGGTACAGATAAGGGCATGATAGTATTTTCGTCAATTGGACGTTTGTCTTCAAAAGTTTCATCTATTACACACAACTTGGAATTGCCTGTTGGAATCATATATTCCAAGGTGATATGTATGAAGGATGGGCAAGGCGCACTTGATGTTGTCTATTCCTTCACTCTTATGAAGCTGTGACATTGCGTATTAGCATGTTCGATATAGTGAAGGACATCCTAGTCAACAGTTCTTTTCCCGTTTCATAATTTGCTACATAATCTAAGCCAGTTCTTCACTCTTCAGTTATGTTTCTTTTAGTTTCAAGTATTTGTTAAAATCTACCAGTGTCTTTTTAATGTAGTTTTGATGTTTAATGCAGCACCTTACTGATGCGCAATACCTTTTCGATTTCGTCTGGCTTACTCTTACACAAATGGAACTGTTAACTGCATTATAACAATCATGATGTCAATAATAATAATATCAATATCAATAGCTCCAGAAATAAAGCTCAGAAACTTAAGTAAAGGGAAACAGCTTTCAAATTTTGTTGCCTTCAAAAGGTATTACAATACATTGTTTTCCTCATAATACAAATTTGTATTTTTTTTTTTTTTTGCAGCACAAATGTGTTGTTTTATTGACATAGTCATGTTTCATGGAAATTAAACCATAATTTATCAAGTGACAATGAAAGAAACACGACCTTAATCCCAGGCAGCTCAGTGTAATTCTACATCCATTATTCAAACATCTGAATGGTATTGGTCCACCATACACCATGAAGATTGTGACTGTACACACCTAAAAAAAAAACTTTCAACCATATCCAAAATATTGATTTTATTTTCTATAAATCTTGATATGCCTAGCTGGAGAATCCCCTTAATTTATTAATATATCTCAAAATTTAATTGTTTTTTTCATGTTTGTTTATCTCTCCTTTTCTGCCGTCTTGGAACATTTGTCAACTGACTAGCTCCTTTCACATTTATAATAATACTTTGAATAATTATTTCTCATACTAATTCCAAAGGATAAGATCTGTTAGATGTCAAAGGTTGTAGAACACTGTAGGAGAGGATGGTAGTGAAAAAGGTATATGGAATACAGTGGGGATTTGTAAATGGGGAGTGGTTAACGGTATAGGGCGATCAGACCAAATGGAGAATATGTATCTGAGGGAGGGAGAGTAACACTGTATGAGGAAACTGCAAATGAACTATTATGAAACAATCAACAGGTAATACAGTAAGAAACAATAGTTATAGAAATAGAAGAATCCTGAGAATGAAATAAGGGAACATGGGAAGGTGGTGAAGTATCAGGAAGAAGGAGGGGAGGGATCCAGAGAAGGACATTGTTGAGGCATAAGGGAGTCACATGAGCATATAAGTGGGGGTGATACGGAGAGGTAGGGGAAACTTGAGGAGGAGGATGGATATCGGCAAATACTTTAAACACACAATGTTTACGAAGAGAGGGATTAGAGGGTGAGTGAGGAAGTGAATTATTCTCTTGAGTCATGTTTAAGAACTTTTGGATGTCTTCAATAGTTTCAGGAGGGAGGTGGATGATGAGGTCTGAGAAACAAAGGTTTTCTTATGAGGAGAAGAAGAGGGAATAGATGTCCAAGAAGCAGAGGAAGAGGGTGAGTGTAAGAGAGAATGTCATCAGAAAAGTGAAGTGGAACGTTTAGATTGTCTGGTGCGACAGGTAAAGGAGGAGGGGTAGGCACCGGGAAGTGGTGTCCCTACCGGACAAGTGGTGTAGATTGGAGTATCTGGATTTGGACTAGAAAAATGGGTACTGAAAAGGTTTGTAGAGGTGGAAGCAGTAGAAAGACAAGGGTGGGAGGAAAATGGGGTAGTATGGAGTACTGTGGGGACAATAAGGAGGACAATAAGAATGAAGAGTAGTAATAAAGGGAGTGAGGGTAGACAAGGAAGAAGACTGGGCAGTAGAAAATGGAGTGGAGGATGTTGGGAGAGAGGAAGGGGTGTATTCTGAAGGATGAGTAATGACCTGGGTGGATAATTCAAAATGGATAGAGTTGGCCTCAAACATCGAGGTGGGGGTATTAGTATCAGTCGGAGTTGTGGTCAAAGGAGAGGCAGGGGTCGGGAAACCAATGAAATCAGATTTAGATAAATTAGTTAATGAAGGGCCTGAATGCCCCTAATAAGGGTAAAATGTTTTTATTATTGGCCATGGTAAGCCATGGTGGGGCGTCTACCCCTCAGGGTCCCCATAAGGAGTAGACAATTAACCAAGGGAATATTATGCCTATGGTTCCCGAAGGCTGTTCATGACTGACACAAAGCCAGCCTTTCATCCTTTTAGCACAGCTCTCACACCTTAGGAAGTGGACAGAAGGGGATGATGAAGAAAAGAAGGAAAGGAAAGGGTGAGAAGAAAAGATGATGCAAAATTAGTTGAGGCAAGGGCCGAGATCTAAGGTAGGGGTGATCCCCTACATTGGGCCTCAGTCTCCATCTCCTAAGCCCCCCATGTAAAAAATTAGCAAGGAATTAGGGGGGTTCAATACTATCAAATATACATATTTTTTCCATTTCTAAACCATTCCCTGACCTTCTTCAGTTTGTTCACAATTTTCATTTGCTTTCTGGCAATTAAATGGTAAATCTGCATATAATATCAAAACTACATCACTAATAGTTTTTTTTTCCTGAATTCTAAGACTCTGGTTTAGTAATAATCAGTCACAAGTAACAAGGCTGACAAAATGTTAGATCAGATTGAAAAAAATGCAACGTAACACAATCATGTTATTGGATATGCATTATTTCTTTGAGTTCTACTGTGCCTTGATGTTCGTCACTGTTGAACCTGTTCATTCATAAACGTAAAGATAAGAAAAAATCTTCCATCATAACTGTAACATCATATTTTATTGAATCAGGATATAAACAGAATTTACATCTCCAAGTAATATTCCAGTGCCATTAAATTTTAAAGAAATCACACTTTTAGACAACTTTCCAAGTGCAATAAATTGCATAAATATTTTTTGTCTATGCAAGTATTCAGATTATTCATTAAGTTTTATGAGTACTATGCAATGGTTATACTGGTCAAAAAAAAAATGTATTATTTAAATTTTAACAAATGTTAGTTTCACAAATGTCCTCTACAGCTAAAAATAAATCCATATGAAATATGTTCCATATTATATGGTATGAGACTGAAGACAATTTTCAATATCGTCAATAAAAAATATATTCTTTTTCTATTTGCAGGTACTTTAATACTAATACAGACAATTATACTCTGTACAGTATAACAATATCTTTACTCTCATGCTAAATTCAATAAAAAATTATTATTATTATAACAAGGACTTAGCAACCTTTCATCTAGTATTTAATTTTTTCCTTTTGGCAGTAATTTATCTTGCAAAGCACAAAGACTGATCAATACTGCCTCTTCTGTGCGTATCGTGCGTGCCTGCTGCATGGGGCATGTGTTGGTGTAGAAGTCAAACAGGTGGAGTGGTTCAGTGGCTTCCAGCTGATCATCTGCTTCTATTGCCGCCTCAAGACCCTCAACACCTAAATTAAATAGAAGGCAAATATGATTATCAGAAGTCCCTTCCTCCCTCCTTCTCTCCCTCCCCCCTCTATCTCTCTCTCCCTCTATCCCTCCCTCTTCCTCCCCTTCCCTCTCTCTCTCCCTCTCCCTTCCCCTCCCTCCTTCCTTCTCTCCCTCCCTCTCTCTCTTTCTCCCTCCCTCTCTTTCTCCCTCTTCCTCTCCCTCTCTCCCTCTCTCTCTCCCTCCTTCTCTCTCTCTCCTTCTCCCTCACTCTCTCTCTCCTTCTCCCTCACTCACTCTCTCTCTTCTTCTCCCTCACTCTCCCTCCCTCCCTCTCTCTTCCTCTCCCTCCCTCCCTCTCTCTTTCTCCCTTCCTCCCTCTCTCTCCTTCTCCCTCTTTCTCCCTCTCTCTCCCTCCCTTTCTGTCCCTCTCCCTCCCTCCCTTTCTCCCTCTCTCCCCCTCGCTCTTCCTTCCTCCCTCTCTCTCTCTCTCCTGTTATTTGTAAATATATAACATGATCATCTGCCTTTCTTATCATAATAGTTTTTTCCAACACATACATATGCACAAATAAAACAGACAGACAAACACATTTCACTCCTTTTACAATAACACATAATGTAGCAATAAATATAAACAAAAGCAATCATACCTCCAAAGACAATAAGTGCATGAGAGAATGTCGGGTATTCCGTTTTCTTGATATCTTCTCCTTTATCTGATGTGCCAATTAGTAGATCATAACCATTGCGGAATCTGCCCCCAGTCAAAACCTGTGTAACAGAGAGGTTCCTTGATAAAGAAGATAATCATCCATTCAGAATTATTAGCATTTATCAAGAAACTCATTCCAAAACAGAAAAAGAAAGAGAAGAAAAAAGCTTATTACCTCTGTAAGTGAATGTGCAACTCTAACTGTGTAGCCCCAATAATAGCCACACTTTTCTCTAGGCTCATCAGGTGAAACCACAACCCCAAAACGTTTAGTCAGATCTTTTGTCTCTGGAGGCAGTCTGACAGTTACTCTTACTCCTGCATCAAGCTTTTTATCAATGGTGACTTCTGATGATAAACCTACATCGACATAGGATAAGCTCTTGTTTTTTCTATCTAGCACAACACCTTCTCTGAAAAAATAATTAACACTTTGTGTTAAAAATGTGTATTTCTAATATAGTAAGACAATGTACGCATATCAAATATAGATAATTGCAATTATGTGTTTATACCATACCATTCGAATGGCTATATTTGGAACTTATGCCTGATTATGTATATTTGTGTTAATATTCATTAATATATTCATATGAGTGGGTGGTTGGGTGGGTGCACATGTGTGGGTATGAATGCAGAAACCGGAGTCTTAAAATATATGGGCTACTTCTCGGTGTTATGAATATCCTGGCATACCTTGAACTGACTCTTAGATTGTCACAACAAAGACTTCCTCTAGTCACATTTTTAGACAAATTGTTAAGCATCTGTTCATAGATAATGCCTTAAAGGAGTATCAAATATTAAAAGGGGGGGAAAAATGTAAATTTAAACAACAGGTCTTCAAACAACCCAGACAAACATCTCTTACCTGTATTCACACCACTGTTTGGAGAGTAGGTGATGGGGAGCATTAAGTGCATTCAGAACCCCAACTTTACCAAGAAAGCGATGGAATGAGAAGAGGTATTTTCTAAGGTATTGGGGACATTCCTGGTATTCAAGCAACATTCTCATCATCTCTGAAAGAAAATATAATGGGGTGATACCTTTTAGTCAATAAAATTATTCAAGACATTGAAAAGAAGTTTGGAGTTACTTAGCTGTTAACAGAAATACAATAAAGTTTAATTTTAGACTTAGTTCCACTTTAGTATGAGGGATCACAATATTTTACTCTTTACTGACAAGAATATAATTTACACTACAAATATGCATGCTCGAAGGGCACAGTGAATGAATAAATAAAAATACAAAACAAAATCACAATGGAAGTGGACTATACTGAAATGATTGGTAAAGATTATAGTGCACATACACACACACCACTATGTGATGTCTTAGTTCCTGTTGGTATTCTGCAACTTCATGAATTAGTTTGTACACTGACAAGGAAGTAAACAGATAAAAAGACATGCTTGCATGTGTGATGTTTTTGTGTGTAAATGAATACTGTCATGTATATATGTCTAGGCTTATGCACATGTATATGTTAGGTATGTGCATGCAAAGCCTATGCATCTGTGTGAGTGTACGTCAGGATCTAAAGTAGTATGTCTATATAAATGAACATGTTTCTATTCTTGTGTATGTGCATGTATGTTTACTCATGAATGTAGGTGTAACATGCAACATATACATACCAATCAAATTTTGGCTGTCATTGCCAGTTACATCTTTCTTCCGCCAACATTTGTCATCATATACAATGATCTCATCAACAGAATATATATTTGCTGCTCTTGCCAGCTGGCCCACAACATATGTTCTCAATTCATCCTTTTTGCAGGTTTCCTCTAGGATAGAAGCAGGAATGGCTATGCTAATCGTATATTTCCGAGGCTTCTCTGGTCTTGGTACATCTTCAAAGTATTCTTCAAACTGTTCTGCATCTTGCCACTTCTTGTTTTTATTATTATTCCAATTACTCATTCTCCCTGCTTCTGAATTCCAATTTTCAAATCTAGGCTTGTTATCATTCTGACCACCAAATCTCTGCCTCTTGCCAAAGCCAAATCTGTCGTCATCTTTATTTTTCCTCTTGAATGAGTCTCTAGAATTGTATTCTGAATTGTCATGGTCATCATCAAATGTCATATGCCTCCCACCACTTCTCTCATTATAATTATGAGCCATGTATCTCAAGTATCTGTAAAAGAAGAAAGAGATCAAAGTAATGCATGTTGTAGTTTGTTCTGATTGCTCTGTTGTCTTTCCATATTTCTCAAATCCAGGAAATATGATCTATACCAGTAATCAATAATGTATTTACCTAGCTATAAAATCTATCCCTGAAAATGCAAGGAAATATAATTATAACCTACATCAATACTTTCAAACAGAAATGCAAGCTTCAGTATGGGAAATTATGGTAAAATATACCACATTCTTCTACATTTATTTTTTTTTAATAACAAAGAGACAATATTCAAAACTACTGACTTTACACATTCTACTCTTATTTACCAGATTAGGAAGATTTTAGGTTCATACAGCACTGTCTGTGAATCCCCTGGGGTTGGCTAGAGTAATAGCGGCTTAGTCTTAGAGAGATGCAGTCACTTCGTAAACAGTTACTAATATTTTATTTATTATCTTTTGCAATGAAAAATTCTAAAATATTCATACATATTACACAGTGAATAACTGAAAAAAAAAATAATTGCAAGGTTGAATAGCAGTGTGAGACTAAAAAAAATACAATTATTTTTTCTGATATTTCTAAGACTCACGATCCTATTCTGAAAAATTGCCATCTGATTGACTGATGCAGAACATTTGTGTGAACATAGTATCATAGAGGAGTAGTATTAATTGGAAACGTATAAGATTAAGATTCGAATTCTGGACCACCATATCATCTCGTATGTAAACCAGCAACAACTTGGACGTCTGCACCATGTTACACATGTCAACCGTATATGGGCCTACTTGCAAGTTATTAAGCCTAATATAATAAGACATTCATTATTCCGATGTATCGTAGAAACTCATTTAAATAAATTAGTAATTTTACCTCAATGATATTCAGAATAAAAGCGCTGAACACTTGGTTCTATACAACTCACATGTGTCGCAGCTCAAAACCAAAACAATAAGGGTTACGAGTACAAAAATAATTCGCCTGTTTACTCAATATATAATTTATATAAAAGACATCACTGTACAGCTTCATTTTATTAGTATCTTTACATGATTATTCAAATATGCTGCTATGTTACTACAATGAATTTTACGAAAGTAAAATAACTGTAAGGCTTAATCGTCAGTACTAAAAATTTGCCTGTATTCTTTCATATCAGTATAGTATTATCATAAATGACACTGCAACGGTCAGTTTTAGACACATCACAGACGATAGTACACTACAAACGAAAGATAATCTCTCTGTCCATCTTCTCTCTATGATCTCTGCTCTGTATCTGCTCTCATTCCTTCATATATGTATTCTATAATATATAGTATATATATAGACACATATTACGATACTAAAACTCATTAATATATAATTACTAATATATTATACCTACTGTTCTATACACTCATTTCCACTCAATACTATATATATATATATATATATATACATATATATATATATAATATAATATATATATATATATATAATATAAATGCTGCATTACTGATGTTCGACATCAGCCGATTAGGCAATTAATCGACATATCGCTTGATAGTCAATCAGGAATGGTATCATCACATATATACTGCCAATATCCTTTAATATGAATTGAAAGCACGATATATCATCAATAATAAAATGCCTGCTTCTGTTTCGCTCACCATCTCAAAAATATATATATATATATATATATATATATATATATAATATATATATATATATATATATGTAACACACAATATACTTGTATATATGATTGTATGTACGATATGTATGTATATATATGTGTGTAATGATATATAGTTATATAGCTATATATAAATATATATATACAATATATATATATATATATATACTATATATATATATATTATATATGTGTATATATATATATATAATATATATATTATATTATATATATATATATATATATATATAATATAATATAATATATTATATATTATATATATATATATATATATATATATATATATATATATATATTGTTACGCCGGTCGGCCTCGTCTCTCTGCCACCAACACAAGGCAGGCTAGGCAGACGGCGTGCTATACACAGGGTCGTGAACACTGAACAGTTCCAAGAGGCACCAGCACCACAGCGTCCCCAGAACAACACGAGGGAAAACGCCACCTGGAGAGGCAGGGCACGAAATAAACACAAAATGACAGTCTTTCCTTTATTTACACAAGTTATTTACCCGTACACTTTTCTATAGGCACAATACAGGGGGAAACCAGCACGTCACACTGCACGATACAGCTTATAACAGGGCAACACAAAGTTTATATCAGGTCACAAGGGCACATACGAGGTCTTCACAGGAGCAGCACCCAACCGCGTCTCTTTGGCTTGTTCCTCCGCTCCTCCGCTCACAGCCAGCTGCGTCATGTTTGCCCAGGTCCCTTCATGTTAACACATGCCCAGGTCATCCTTTTCATGTTAACACATGTTTCGCACAGAGACAAAGACCCACTGGCGTAGCACTATCCCCCCCTATCAAGCAGACGACCCGTCTGCTCTGACATATCTAAACCTGAAACAAACTACAGAAAATTTAAATAAATTCAGTTCTCAGAAACACAAAAATCTTTCATCCAGCGCGGCTTTCTTCGCTCTCGCTGGGGTCGCTCTGGAGGAGGTGTGGGCGGCGGTAGATTGGCAGTGGCACCCAGAGGGGTATCTCCTGTCCCAAGACCTGGCTCATGGTCACCATTGACGTCTGCTGCATCGCCCTCACCGTCCAAATGCTCGTCCTCATCTCGGTCAGCGTCTGCCACGTCCTCATCGCCGCTACTGGGGCTAACGTCATCTTCTTTTTCACCATGGCCCCAGGAGTAACTTCCTGGCCCATGGTAACGCCACAGCCGGTGCGCCAAGTCCTCGAGGAAGTCAGGCAACGGCCCCACACCAACCAACTCCTCGCTCCCCGACGTCTCTTCTGGATGCTCCACTTCCTCACAAGTGCCCAGCTTTGCACCAGCTGGCACCTTCAGGTCCTTATTGGAGAAGTTAGCTACCAACACTGTAACTAACCCCTCCCCTGGTCCAACAAGGCTCCGCCCAACCGCTACGCCATCAGCCAGCTGCAGGTTTTGAATGGGCTCCATGAGGCCCTCTACTTCACGCATCATTCTTGACAGTCGACACCAGATTCTAGACTCTGTCCTGGGGGCAAGGTGCAGTCGCTCAGCCGTAACTACCTCTGCACAGCCAACCTCTGGAAGCAAGGGCACATCTTCACTGTGCACCCTCACCAGCTTCCGTCCAAGGTCGACACACGCCTTACTCTGCGTCAGGTAGTCAAGGCCCAGCAAACAGTGCTCGTCCAGATCGGCCACATACACCGGCAGCCGCTGCACCGTGCTGCCCACGCCAATACGAGCCTCCACTGGCCCCTTGAGCTGCACACAATGCCCCGTGACACCACACAGTCTCTGTGGTGCATCTGGAAGTCGCATAGTGGCCAACATATCAGGCCGCACTAGGGTCTTCTCAGCCCCAGTGTCCACTGTCAGGCGGCATGGCTTCCCATCTATTGAGCCCTCCACCTGCATCGTGCTGGTTCGACGGCAGCTTACCCAAGTCGGGGCCCGGGAACCGAGGACGGCTGAGTTTCGGCCCCTTTCTCCAGCCTGTCCGAGTTTTCCGCCTGTACCACTTCCTTAGCCTTAGGACATGCACTCGGATGGTGACCATACCTACCACAGTCCTTGCAGCACTGCTGGAAGGCATCAGAATCCGTCCGGTTGAGAGGACGTGTTCTCCGCTCCCTCTGACACTGACTACGTCTGTGCCCTACCTCTCCGCAGCCCCAACACAAGCCTTGGAAAGTTCTCGGGCTCACCGTCTTCAATGCTATTTTCTCCACTTTAGCCTTCCGGCCCCGGAGGTCACGGCGGGGCTGAGCAGCTGGCCCTAGGCCACTCGTTGCCTTCAGGAAGGCCTCGAACTCCAAGGCCCTCGCCAGCGCCACCTGCAGGTCCTCAGGGTGTGCCTGCTTGACGTAGATTTGCAGCTGCTGGTCCTGTAAAACGTCAACAAAGAAATCACGGGCCAGGACCACGATCATCTCTTCCGCAGCCGCAGGGTACGACCTCCTTACCAGCGCCTCCACATCCTGCGCCAGCTGGGACAGTGTCTCGCCACGCTCACGAGTCCGCTTCTTCAAGTGGGCCCGATATACCTCGGCCTGGTGGTGGTGCCCGAAACGGCGTTTCAAAGCCTCTGCCACGCTGGTGTAAGAGGCCTGTTGGGATGCCGGCAGATGCCCCAACACTTCCACCGCGGGGCCCCTTAGCGCTGTTACCAGCTGCAGGGCCTTCTCTTCCTGGCTCCAGCCCTGGGCAGATGCCAGCATTTCAAATTGGGCAACATATGCCTCCCAGGCCACCTTCCCGTCGTACTCAGCTGGCTTACGCCTCACAGAATGTCTGGAGGCCGAGGGGCTGCAGGGTGGAGAATGCGTGCCGTGAACTAACACACCTGGGGGGGAGGAAGGGGGTGAGGGAGGCAACGAGGCGGGTTGACCGGGTCCGAGTTTGCCGCCACCTATACCCAAGGGAGCGGTTCCCATGGATCCCCAGCCTTCTGCAGCGACCACTGGCTGCGACACGACGCTGCGAGGCCCGGGGGTTTCCTGCCACGGACCCCAGGCAGACCCCAGTAAATCTGACACTCTGGCATCTGTTGCCAGAACCTCGTCTGCCTTCTCTGCTTGCAACGTTACTACCTCGTGACGCCGCCTTTCCTCCTTCACTTCCTCCCTCAGGCCCTGAACCTCGCCCTTCAGAGTCTGCACCTCCTCCATCAGTTCAATCTTCACGCTGTTGCAGGCCTTGTCGGTGTACTGCTGAGTTTCCATCTTCACAGATGCAAGATTGCTCTATAGCACCTCAACAAGTCGGCAGAACTGTTCCTCTGCCTTCATTGCCTGCATCTCGACGAGATGGTGCGCCTGCTCGCGTGCCCTCTGTGCCTGCTCTTCTGCCCTTTGTGCCATTTCCTCCCTCATACCGGCCAGCATGGCAGTGATCAGGTCCATCTGGCTCGGCTTCACCTCACTCGTGCCTGCCTCAGTCATAGCCTTTGGACGACATGATAAATCGGCGCTCTCACTGATCAAATATCACAAATCCCACTTCTGACACCATTTGTTACGCCGGTCCGCCTCGTCTCTCTGCCACCAACACAAGGCAGGCTAGGCAGACGGCGTGTTATATACAGGGTCGTGAACACTGAACAGTTCCAAGAGGCACCGAACACCACAGCGTCCCAGAACACCAGGGGAAACCGAAATAAACACAAAATGACAGTCTTTCCTTTATTTACACAAGTTATTTACCCGTACACTTTTCTATAGGCACAATACAGGGGGAAACCAGCACGTCACACTGCACGATACAGCTTATAACAGGGCAACACAAAGTTTATATCAGGTCACAAGGGCACACAAGAGGTCTTCACAGGAGCAGCACCCAACCGCGTCTCCTTGGCTTGTTCCTCCGCTCCTCCGCTCACAGCCAGCTGCGTCATGTTTGCCCAGGTCCCTTCATGTTAACACATGCCCAGGTCATCCTTTTCATGTTAACACATGTTTCGCACACAGACAAAGACCCACTGGCGTAGCAATATATACATATATAGTATATATATATATATATATATATATATATATATATATATATATATATATATATATATATATATATATATATATATATATATATATATATACAATATATATTTTTTTTTCTTTTTTTTAACAGCCATTCAGTCCACTGAAGGACATAGGC
>NC_051398.1:38943810-38946310 GCF_015228065.2 Penaeus monodon
ACTGATCATGAAAAGGCGGCATTAGAAGAAACGGAAAAAAAATCCCATGTCGGAGCAGAAAGAACCAATCAAGACAGAACATGTATTACCATACTAATCAAAATAAGATATTGATTTTGCATCGTTAAACTGCGTGGTTATGTCGACAAAGATACATGAGGACAGGGAAACTACACTCCCAACAGTCGTCATGGACACAGTCTCACCGTCGCTTACATTTCTTCGCCTATTAAGAAATGATAAGATTACGGTGAAAGGGCAGTTAAGTAGTTTTCCCCGTCAGATCGTGTAAGCAAGAAAAAAATCAATATTCACACAGGCAGATCAAATCCAATTCACGCTGAGGATGGATATTCATATGCTAAATGTGAAAATCTGCTCAATCGAGTTGAGGAAATTGTTACTAATGGGATTAGAAGATTATAATCTTTACAAATCAACATCCAGTTCTTAAGCAAACCGATTTTTAGCATCGCCTTGTCCTATGAAATGGACAGTTCTCTCACTCACATCATCTTCAGAAGGCTGCAGGAAGTGGACCAACTTTCATTTGCAAAAGGGCGAATCATATCGCCATTTCAACATCATATGACTCAGTGCAGAGGACTTGAAGAAGTGAACCAGTGATCACCAAACAGTTCACTGATGTGTATACAACTCAAGTCTTCCATCCTTCACCCAAAAATGGCTTTATGAATGAGTTAATATTCACGCTAACCAGGCTCGGAGAAGTGGATCATTTAGTACCAGAATAAGGTTCTATGAAGCTCTCCAGCCTAACAAGGATCTATGAAGTCTGTGTAGTGGAAGGATTGGATTCATATTAACCAAAGCTGTAAGAAGTGGATCCATTTTCACCATAACAAGGCTCTATGAAGTGGATTGATTTTCACCCAAACGATGTTCTGTGGTGTCCACCAATTTTCACCCTAACCAGGCTCTATGGATTCCATTATTTTTCACCCTTACAAGGCTCCATGAAGTGGATCAATTTTCATTTTCACAAAGCTCTATGAAGTGGATTAATTTTCACCCTAACAAGGCTCTAAGAAGTGGATCAGGTTTCACCCTAATCAAGCTCTATGGAGTCCATCATTCTTCACCTAACAAGGCTCTATGAAGTGGATCAATTTCACCCTAAGAAGGCTCTATGAAGTGGATCAATTTTCACCCTAACAAGACTGTATGAAGTGGATCAATTTTCACCCTAACAAGGCTCTATGAAGTGGATCAATTTCACCCTAACCAAGCTCTATAGAGTCCATCATTCTTCATCCTAACAAGGCTCTATGAAGTGGATCAATTTCACCCTAAGAAGGCTCTATGAAGTGGATCAATTTTCACCCTAACAAGGCTCTATGAAGTGGATCAATTTTCACCCTAACCAAGCTCTATGGAGCCCATCATTCTTCACCCTAACAAGGCTCTATGAAGTGGATCAATTTTCACCCTAACAAGGCTCTATGAAGTGGATCAATTTTCACCCTAACCAAGCTCTATGGAGCCCATCATTCTTCACCCTAACCAAGCTCTATGAAGTGGATCAATTTTCACCCTAACAAGGCTCTATGAAGTGGATCATTCTTCACCCTAACCAAGCTCTATGAAGTGGATCAATTTTCACCCTAACAAGACTCTATGAAGTGGATCAATTTCACCCTAACAAGGCTCTATGAAGTGGATCAATTTTCACCCTAACAAGGCTCTATGAAGTGGATCAATTTTCACCCTAACAAGGCTCTATAGAGTCCATCATTCTTCATCCTAACAAGGCTCTATGAAGTGGATCAATTTCACCCTAACAAGGCTCTATGAAGTGGATCAATTTCCACCCTAACCAAGCTCTATGGAGCCCATCAATTCTTCACCCTAACAAGGCTCTATGAAGTGGATCAATTTTCACCCTAACCAGGCTCTATGAAGTGGATCAATGTTCCACCTAACCGTGCTTTATGGAGTCACCCTTGCAAGTCTCTATAAAGTGAATAAATTTTCACCCTAACAAGACTATGAGGCGGATCAAATGTCACTCTAATATTGCTCAATAAAGTGGATCAACGTTCACTCTAGTAAGGCACTATTGAGTTCATTATTCTTCACCCTGATAAGATCTATGGAGTGAATAAATTTTCACCCTATCAAGGCTCTATGAGGTGGAAATAGAATAATTTTCACCCGAACAAGACTATGAAGCGGATGTCACAAACGGCAAAGAAGGACATTTTGGGTGTCATTACTTATTTTACACATGGAATCACTTACTATCTATTCCTACAGGATTTTAAAGATATTGATTTTAATAATGTCAGTGATATAATCAATGGAATTAGGGTACTGTTGGTGTGATACATTAACTTTTCTTTAACAATTACTGTTCTTAAAATGACTAAGTAGCCAGGCTCTTATTTGTGCTGATATTTTCAGAATTTAATGGATCAAATATTACAAAACAGATATATGAAAAAAAAAGAAACTTGTTCGGAGTTGCATGCAATTCGTG
>NC_051398.1:38956310-38991310 GCF_015228065.2 Penaeus monodon
ATGAGCTGCAACAGAGATTATAAAACTTCAAATTAAACAATCTAAAAAAACAACACAATAATGTGAATGTTAATTTTATCTGATCCTCACGGACCCCCAAGGGGTCCATAGACCCCAGCTTAAGAACTGTGCTAGATAGAGCAGATATGTAAAAATAATCACGTTATGATCAATGACAAATATGATACATCTTTATAAAAATAAGGAATGAGTAGTAAGATTAAAAATGTGTATCATATATAAAATGACATCCTTGAACAATCAAAAGTGTAGGATTTGCTATTTGAGAACTTGAGCTTTATAAGACGGAACGAATTTTACTGAACAGATAGAACATGAATACCTCGCCATGAGAGACGATTCAGCCGTGATCAATCAGTCATCATCGGGGAAGATGCTCCTCTCCGGGGCGGACGCTGACAGGGCAATCGACTGGTTGTTTGTCAGTGACGTCGGACGAGAGCCTGGCTTTGTGACATCTTCCCTTGTCCTAAACACGGAAGGAGGCGTGGAAGCTGATGCCACAGTGTACACTTTGAATTCAGATACCAGGTAAGCTGAATTCGACTCAAGGTCATTAAATACTGACCTTAGACTGACCTAGCAGGTACACCAGAGAAGCAGACATACAATGCGAGTCTTATTCAAATCAAGGTTAATTAACACTGAACTAGTAGGTATACCTCGATAGAGAAAAAAAATGAGAAGAAAAGGAAGGTTTAAAAAATAAGGATCAGAAATCGTTCAGCGGTGCTGTCCCTTTTTTTCATTGAGGAACAGGCCTATCAGATTCAAATTAATTACACAAAGGATGAATTACAGTATACTGGATTCTGTCGAAAAAAACATCTTCTAAAATATGTGTCTTTCTCAGACTAGAGTGTGAAGGCGAGGCTAAGTACTTGGTAACGTGCGGCAGCGGGATGGAGCCAATCGTCAGCCGTCTCTTGTGGGACTTGTGCTGGAAACAAGGCTTCAGTACTTCCATTAAGCCCGTCACTCACGAGACTGGTGTTCTAACCTTGTATGGACCCAACAGGTGCGTGTATGAACTAGGATATGCTGTAAAAAATGGAATGAAGGTTGTTCGTTATCCCTCTCTCCCTCTCTCTCTCTCTCTCTCTCTCTCTCTCTCTCTCTATATATATATTATATATATATATATATATATATATATATATATATATATATATATATATATATATCTGTGTGTGTGTGTGTGTGTGTGTGTGTGTGTGTGTGTGTGTGTGTGTGTGTGTGTGTGTGTGTGTGTGTGTGTAGATAGACAGATAGATAGATAGATAGATATCCATCTAACGATATATTACCATATCTAAATTTTTCAGCTCTATTTAATTTCAGTCTGCAGGTACTGCGAGCGACGGACATCGCCGTGACAGCCATCCATCCAAACCGCCACCAGCTCGTCAGTCTAGCAGGAACGCAAGTACGTGTGTGCGGACGGTCGGCTGTGTGCTGGGAGATCCATGCAAAGGTCGAGGAGCTTATAGCTGTCTACGAGGCACTTACGGCTGTCAGCGACAGGTACAGGCTCATCAACGCTGGCTACTACGCACTTAATATCATCAGCTTGGAGCAAGGTTCGTCTAAGTAAAATTATATAGAATGAAATCTACATATCCTTTGGCAAACGTACTCCATGTCTTCCTATACCAAAATATGGCTTCACGAACATTTTGAATGGCAAGAAAGCGCATTCTTTCCTCAGGGAGCTGCAGCTGGAACTCAGACATTCGGAGGGGCGACACTCCCCTTGAAGCGGGCGTGTGGAGGCCTGGCCAGATCGAGGACGAAGGCCAACGCCAGTTCTTGGGGCGGCCTGCTCTTCTGCGCCAGGCGGCCAAGGGTGTGACCAAGTCTAGGGTCCTACTCGAGCTGCCGGGGTGAGTGTTCGTCTGTTTACAAGATCCAATATTTCATTTTTTTCAATAATTTTGCTCTATAGACTATCCGCAGAACATCCTCCTTTGAGATTTAACAAATTAATTAATTTCATTCTAGACAAATTAGTTCATATAAGAATATATTTATTATATCAGTATGTATTTTTTCGAAAGGTATTCAAGCATTAATGCTAACCTAATTTACGCATTTTTCACTGATTTATATCATATATGATATAACCACTCTTGGAGGTGATTGCAAATGTGTAATTCAATATTACCATCAAGACAACCATAACAGGCTAATAATAATGATAAAGATGTTTCTTTGGCCTTTTTCACTTGCACTTTTACAGTCATCTATGTTCAGGTGTCCGCCGCTGTGGGGTGGCGAGGCCATCGTGAGGGACGGTGATATTGTGGGCGGAGTTCGAAGGGCGGACCACAGCTTCGAGTGCGGGAGTCCGTTGGCCGCGGGGTACGTGGCGCATGCGAGGACACACGCCCAGACCGCGCGCTTGCTCTTCCAGGTGTGTCTTGGATGTGTTTTACTGAATGGTTAATGGTTAGAACAAATAAATGTGCTGGACATCAAAGACCATATAGCACTATGATTAAATATTGCGACGAAAAGGGCGGAAATTAGTTAATTATTAGCCACTTAATTAGTAAGGAGGCGGGGAGTCCAATGGAGGGGAATGCACATAGATGATCAGGCACTCTCAACCTGCGCACGACCAAACGCGATTTTGCTGGGTGACTAGTCGCTTAAAAGCCGGGTTACCATTTTGGAGGGGCTATTGCTTGCTCTCTCTCTCTCTCTCTTCTCTCTCTCTCTCTCTCTCTCTCTCTCTCTCTCTCTCTCTCTCTCTCTCTCTCTCTCTCTCTCTCTCTCATATGTATATATATATATATATATATATATATATATATATATATATATATATATATACATATATATATATATATATATATATATATGTGTGTGTGTGTGTGTGTGTGTGTGTGTGTGTATGTGTGTGTGTGTGTGTGTGTGTGTGTGTGTGTGTGTGTGTGTGTGTGTGTCCCCAATCCCTTGCTCGTTTGTGTGTATGTGGAGGGGGAGGGGCTTAGGAGACGGAGAAGGCCCTGTGCAGGGGATCACTCCTGCCTTGGGCCTCAGCTTTCGCCTCAACTAATTTTGCATGGTCTTTTTCTCCCCTCCCCCCTCATTTTCTTTTCCTTCTCTTCTTCATCACCTACTTCTGTCCACTTCCTAAGGTGTGAGAGCCTTACTAAACAGCTGAAAGGCTAGCTTTGTGTCAGTCATGAACGGACTCCGGGAGCCACGGGCACGGCATTCCCTTGGTTAATCGCCTAGCCCTTACCTCTTATGGGTACGCTGGGGAATAGAGCGTTTCTTTTCCCCATTTATTTCAAGCTCACCATGGCCTGTAATTAAGATTTTTACCCTTATTAAAGCCATAGCCCCTTCATCAACTAGCCCGTCTTAATTTGATTTATCTGGTTTCCCGGCCACTGCCTCTCCATTGACCAAGGCTCCGACCACTGATACTAATACCCTTTCCTCGATGTTTGTGTCAGCTCTATCCATTCCGAATCATCCACCCGGGTCATTACTCAACTTGAAGAATACACCCCTTCCTCTCTCTCAACATCCTCCACTCCATCTCTTACTGCCCAGTCTTCTTCATTGTCTACCTCCTCCCCCTTATTACTACTTTTCATCCCTATTGTCCTCCTCCCCACAGTACAACCTCACTCTACACCATCCCATCTTCCACCCGCCCTCGTCCTTCTACTGCTTCCACCTCTGCAAACCTTTTGAGTACTCTTTTTGGAACAGCCAAGTGTGTTCGATTCTTTATCATTCCCCCTACTCCGTACTCTGACAGTACCCTTCTCTTCCAACAATGTCTCCAAAAAACAAAAGGGCTTTCAGGACCTCTAGGTCGCAAGGTTTTTGTTGTGGTTGGCCGAAGAGTTCTCTTTGTAAGACCACGAAAACTTCATCCTTACAACATCTACCTCAACACCTTCGACAGACTACAAGCGCCTCTCCAAGTCAGATCCTCTTATATCATCCTTGGTTTAACCTTTGATACCTACTTTCTATTATTTGCATATCAATTCAAAGGCCGCCTTGGCAAGAAAAATCTTACATTCGCTTTATTGATTTAAAAGTGCGGCCCTACGCACTAAGCTCAATCTGTACAAAACACTGATCAAACCCCTTCTCTCATACACACCACTTGCACTGACACAAACAGCATACACTAACAAGCGCAAACTCCAGGTTGTTCAGAATAAAGCACTCAGATGGATCTATGTGATAGACTGGGATCGATTTATTATAGCATCTGAACTCCAACAGGAAGCTTCTCTGCTTCCTCTGAACATTGAGTGGCGTAGGTTGGTCTGTAAACAGACCGACACACTCCGTGCTTGGCATACCGCTTGGCTGGATAGACTCAACACCATCTTTCGTTCCGGCCGGAGACCGGGATTAGGCCATATTTTTCTTTGGTATGGGAGGAAGAAGTGGATGCAGTTTTTTTAAGCTTGGCCGCATCCTTTGAAGCCACCTCCTACACCTTCATTTTCACCTTTTCCCTTCCCCTATACCTTGTTTTGTTCAGTTTTTATTTTGTTTGTGTTCTCTCGCTCTGTTTTTAATGTAGTTTGTTGTTTTCTTTTGGTTTGTGACCTTCCAATTTTTTAATTAAAGTTTAACCCCCAGTTTGCCACAGTTCTCATCCCCCCCCCCCCCGCTTTTAAATACTTTCACCTCATCACGTGATGCTACGTGGACCCAACATCCTATATCCTTACCCCATCATCCCACTGGCTTCGGCTTCCGGCACGTGACACTTGCTGCTAGTACTGTGCCAGGACCATAATTCCTTTGTTGTAAGGATTTATGCAAGCTGAGGAAAGAAGTGTCACGGCCAGTGGCCTTAATCCATCGTGAGGTGGCCGCCAGTGCCGCGCCTCTCCATAAGCCCTGACGACGAAGGGGAACCTTTTGTTGATACAGGCGGGAATGGCCAGCCCATGATTAGTGACCACCTCCAAGCCTCAACCTGCTTCAACAGCATAGGTTAGCCAAGGGATAGCCCTGGAGTCACAGTCGAGGGGGACATGCCCAGAGCACACCGCAGATGGCGCCTAAACTGTTAACTTTTGTTTACTGAACACAAAAGATTCATGATGGCTCTGGGCCACCCCCACCGTTTTCTCCCTTTCAAAGAACTCACTACAACTATTACCCCAAGCTTTATTCTGCAAACTGGGTGAACCCCAGCTCCTTTTTCTTCTCCTAAATTTCATTTTCCTCCACCCCTTATCCTTCCCCTATCCCCATTCTTCTTTCCATTTTTTTTTTTTTTAAACAGGAAGGCAGTTTCCTTTCGCAGCCGTTTCCATCGTTCACGCCTTGTCATGTTACATCTGAGTCCCAAGCTTATGCACTATCTACTGTGACAGACCTCAGTGACAAACCTGTGGCAGTATAGTGTTACACTATTCCTCCCAGAGACCAGCGTAAGTCATACACCAATATTGCCAAGATAAGCTTCTGTAGACATGACCTCCCCCATGAAGTTTATATTGGTGGAGTGTCCAGCCCCGTCCAACCATGTCGACCTCTTTACCATAAATGTCACAAATGTTGGCATTTTGGCCACCCAGCCAAACACTGTCATTCTACAGCCTGCTACCCTCTATATACCCAACCTGTTCATACCATTCAAATTGCTCAGTCACGCAGTGTGCCAATTGTGGTGGCTCCCATAATGTATTTTATAGGAGCTGCCTTGCCTACAAGCTCGAATCTGAGTAGCAGTTCTCAGATTCAAACTAGGCCTCACTCTACGTGAGGTTTTTCTCTTCAACCTATTCCAAAACTGTCCTTCGCTCCGTTCCCTCCCCTCTTCTCAAGATGTTGCAGCATCTCCTCCAGTATCTACCTGAACCACCCTACCTCTCCCTCTCTCACCCAGTCAAATTCCTTTTCCAGTCTAAATCCAGATACTTGAATCTCTACCACTTCCCCGTTGCTTCCCTCCTCCCCCTCCTTCTCACTCCACCTGTCACACCATGGAATCTAAACATTGCACCCTATCTCCTATGTCATCCTGTCCTACACCCACCTTTTCTTCAGCTCCTCGTACATTTATCCCCTTTTCTCCTCACAAGAAAACCCTCAGATCTCCCCATTCAACTCCCATTCTTCTCCCACTTCTCCAACTACCATTCCTACCCATATTACCTGCTGATCATTTCATAGTGGCTTTTTTGCAGTTTTCCTCATAGTGTTACTCTTCCTTCCTCAGACACATAGATACTCACCATTTGATCTAATCGCCCTAAACCCTTAATCCCTTCCACATTTACAAATCCCCACCTTACTTCATTTGCTCTCTCCTCTTTACCCTTTTCACTATCATACTATCCTACAGTTCTCTACAAACTTTTACATCTAACATATTTTATTCTCATCATTTAGTTTTTACTCATTTCACCACAATTCTTTATCATTATGGTATATGACCTTTGATGTATATAATATTTATTTGTTTAAACCTCTAACTACTCTGGGAATCCATAAACATTGCCTTATGAACAAAAAAATACTTCTTTACCCTAAACATCAACCTATCGCTGTCTGTAGAATACAACGCTAATGACCTTAAAAGTTGACACAGCAGATATATATATGTGTGTGTGTGTGTGTGTGTGTGTGTGTGTGTGTGTGTGTGTGTGTGTGTGTGTGTGTGTGTGTGTGTGTGTGTGTGTGTGTGTGTGTGTGTGTGTGTGTGTGTGTGTGTGTGTGTGTGTGTGTGTGTGTGTGTGTGTGTGTGTTTTTATAGTGTGCATCTTAATCATACATATATTTTCAGACTAGTAGATGGGAAGTAGAAAGAATGGGAGAACGTTTCCCTGCAGTCCTTCGAGAGTTTTAAAAAGTCATCAGTAAGAATATTGCAGCTTAGTAATTATTACTGTGATTATTAGCTGCACTTCTCATTGTGAATTTATATAAAAATACACCAACCTTTCAACTCCTTTATAAATCAAATATAAGCATCATGCATTTGATTTCATTAAAGCCAAACTTCCAGTGATGTCGAGACTTATTCAAATAGGTATACTAATTCTTGTCATATTTCTTGCCTATATAAAATACTTCACAAAACTGAAGTACAAGTACATGTCACATAATAGAAAACAAATTCTCCATATATGATTGTAGGGGGAATTTTGCAGCAAATATTTTTCTTTTAATAATGATTTTACTTTTGATAGTCATTTGAAATCTATGAATCAGAATAATGCTTACTTTATCAATATAGTGTTATATCAATAACTCATATAATTGTGAAAGTGGTAAAAGGTGTAACTAATCTTGGTTAATATATAAAACCATATCTAAATGTTAAATTTATTTATAGATATATATTTCCATGAGTTGAGAGGAAATAGAGGCATTTATTGGATGAGAAGACTTACAAATAGTAGAACATGCTGTCCATTTGGATCCATTGTTTTGATAAAAACTGCTCCTTTTCATTATGATTATCTATTACAAATCTATCTTTGTGAGCAATAAGCAAACAGTTCTTTGGAGAAAATAACATTCTACCTTTACTCTTTAACTGTCAATAGTATATTCTATATGATTACTTTTTCAGTGTAAAACATCACATTAACTTTTACTTTTTTACTTGATAATGATAAAAACAACATTCAAAACATATATCCATATTGGATGATAAGAACAAAATAAAAGAATGTGATATGTAATAATGGAATACAGTGCCCCAATCCTTGACTTTTGACATATACACTAGATGGAACAAGCATGAAAAGCTAAGCATCATAATTCCTGCTTTATAAGCGTAATAAGTTACAAAGACTTCATTGCCCCAGTGAATCTTTTTGAGAAAATTCCATCTGGAAACCAATCACAGCCAGAGATCAGGCCCAGAGACTTACTCTATAATTATGTAATGAAATGATGTTTTCCTTGTTTGTTATGTTCATGTGAAGTAATACATTAATTATTTTACTATAAAGGTAAGCCATCATTTCAGTACCTTCTACACTTCAAACTGACAAAAACATTATACACTCTGGTACCTAAAGGCCTAGTCAAAAGACTGGGAAACAGTCCTGAGGCTTGCCATGTTTTGTTCTCAAAGTCACTTTGACTAGTTAGAGACAGTAGGACTACATGCAGGCACTTCTCTTTGCCACTTAAATTATAAGTTGGTATAAAATATACATGTGACTGAGTGCTGTGGCAGATGAGAATCCTACATATTCAATATGATCTTTTGATGAAGTATTTCTTCTCATATGTTAAGCATTTTGATATACAGCTTGCTAGACTGCATATTCATAAAAATACCATGTAAATCAACCTGCTGCAGTTGTGGTTAAAGTGAAGTATTGGCTCAAATGAATTCAATATCAACATTACCTTCATGTATAATGGCATGTGTATATCATTAATTAATTTATCATTAGATACTATTTATGAGAGTTAAGCAGTATTACGATACAGACAAGAGTATATTAAAAAAATCATTCACCAAATCCACAGCCTGCACTAAACACAGTTCACTAGTTTGAATAAAATACACAAAGTGTGCTTTAATTAGCTGCTGAGAATAACTGGTCACATTTTAAAGAGTAGTAATTCTAATAAAAATACTTTACATATCCGCCAACTATTGAAAGAAAAAGAATATTAAGCCTCGCAATTACACACATATAACCTATGTAGTAAAACAGTCCTGAAAAAACATACTCATATTAATAAGGACAGAAGAAATGTAAAGACATGAGAGAAATATGGTTCCATGGATGATGGGGCTATTTAGGCACAGGTAAGGATATTTAGGGAGTTCTGTTTTTATGTATAACTAATGAAAGACAATTAGTATGATTTGCACATTGAGAGTAAAGTACAGAATATATCATTATATATAAAATCTTGGGTATATTAGCTTCTATAAAATGTGGTATATATCATCTTTTTGCAAGTATTAAATCTGGTTTGGGAACCACATTATAATCAACCCATTATATTTTAAGTTTCAAAAATTAGAGACTAGCACTGGACCATTAACAGCAAACCTGTGCCACTATACATCATGAAACAATAAATGGACAAGATCTAATACATATATATATGACAAGATATTCTCAGTCCAATTATTTCCATCAGTACTTATACCATTCATCCTAAAAAGAATACAATATTTCTTGCCTACGATATATTACAAAATTATGAGCTGTTGGGAAAAATGGATATAATCTTCAATGTGGGTTACATTTACACTCCTAAAGGATGATGTACAATGGAATAGCAAAACTGAGAGGATTTCACACACTATATGCCACCCTTCTCCCAATCAAAATCTAAGTAAATATTTTGTTGTAACAATTGAGGAAAATACTGATAAAATTCAATAAACATGCAACCAGGATATAAAAGGAATACCACAAGAGCTAAGCAATATCACTCACATTTTCCTTTTTTCAATATTTTATGAATCATGAAAAAATCCAGATATCAAGAAGGATCTGTGCTTATTATGACAATTTTTTTTACCTTTTTCATGCCTTTTAGTTTACTAATTACATAAGATATCACCTTTTATTAACCTGAAATAACTTTACTTCACAACAAATAAAACTTGTGTCATAAATGTAAGTGATTTCTATTCATAAATATATCAACAATACATATACCAAACTCAGGTTTAAATTATATACCTGACTTCACATTTTTCTTTTTTGATTATGCTATTGCATTCATATATCATATTAATGGATCATACAAGACTAGTAAATGTATATTTACCAACAAATTATATGATTCAACATATCATCTGAGACATGGATGTTGGACTACCTCCTTTATAAGCTTCTTATGTCATATATATGACATTTACCTATGTTGTGACAAGCACAAGGAGAATAGCACACAACCAGAAACTAGATTTGAGATATTTGCTGCCATAAATTCTTTATCACCTTATGACTAATTCCTATACAGATTTCTAGACCATAGGGAACATTGCACCTGGGTGTGTCAGGGGAGCCTGTGTGTGTGTTTGGCACTTGATAAGGTCTATTTCTTAGATATTAAATTCAATTTATAACCTCCTGCTTCCTTTACAGTGCTGTAAGAATACCAGGTTATGAAGTATTAACTAAAAGTGGAGTAAAAGTGTTCAGTAATTACAAAAACACTTGGGGAAGATCAATGCTCATGCTGTAAAAATATTAACTAGAACAATGATATAAAGCACATATATATATATATATATATATATATATATATATATATATATATATATATATATATATATATATATATATATATATAATATATATATATATATATATATATATATATACATATATTTATTTATTTATTTTTTATTTCATACCTCCCCTTGTGAATATAGATCATCATACTTCCAACTGGTGGCATGGAACCTATATACAGATACTACATTTTTACAAGATAATTATCTTATACATTTTGGATGCAATAAATACCCTGACAGAGTGATTATTCTACAGCATTCAATCTAGTTATATTGTGCAGGACAGACAACGCCCATATTCTCAGGGGCCATACAAAGGAGCCAGATAGAGTTATACTATCTAGGTAAATGTTGAAGTTTCACATAAAATTTACAAACCTACACACAATATTCTTATGCAGCTTTACAATATCAATATCTTTCCTTTGATATCAGAGCACAAACAGCAAGTGTTTTCTGGCATTATATATATATATATATATATATATATATATATATATATATATATATAGTAATTATATATATATATAGTAAGAATATATGATATATATATATATAAAATATAATAGTATATATATATATATATAGATATATATATATAATATATATTCTATATAATATATATATAATATATATATATAATATATATATATAGTATATATTATATTATATATATAAATATATATATATATATAGTATATATATATATATGAATATATATATAGTATATATATAATATATATATATAATATATAATATATATATACAGTATATATATATATATATATATCATGATTATATATATATTATAATATATAATAGTATATTTTAATATATATATATATATACATATATATATAATATATATATATATATATATATATATATATATATATATATATATATATGTATATATATATATATATGTATATATATGTATATATGTATATATATGTATATATATGTATATATATGTATATATGTATGTATATATGTGTATATATATGTGTATATACTTGTATATATATTTATATATGTATATATATGTATATATACATATATACATATATATATATCAATGAATACAAGTAATATAAATTGTAATGCTGTTTGTACAGGGGATCCAGTTTTTGTCATTAACTTAGACTAGAAAAATACAATGCATAAGTTTGACAAATAGCGATACACAATATCCCATAAGGATGCAAACGTCTAAAGAAAAGGGGGTAATATGAACTGAGACTAGAACATCTAGTGGTTTGCTCAAGCATAGAGCTTTTATATATATATTCTTAAAACAATAATAAAACAAGTAATACCTACATTTGTCTAAGCCAAGTTGTGAAACTTGATGAAACTATCAAGCACAACAAACAAATTTGGAAGGGATGGCCACCTCTATTTGGCAGAAGTGACAGGAACTTGGATTGGGCTATGACAGGTAGATGGGAGAGGATCATCTTTTACATCAGATTCCTCATCATTTTCTACCAAGTTTCTTGTAAAGGAATTACAGGATTTTGAGGTGTATGGGCAAGAATTGTCATGCATTTCATGTTCAACATGACACTGTTCAGTAAAAGATGGTTAGTATACTTCTTTCTAGCTTTTGCTTTTGAAATATTTGAATTCTAACAGTGTATATATGCTGGGGATAAATTTGCCAGCTAGTCTAGAATATTATATGATACTGTATATTTGACTTCTATTGGCTAAACATATAAATTCATGAGTACTTTATGTATGTGCACACCTTCCTAATAGACCCAATACTTATCAGGGTATCAGTATCTAGTATCAGCTGCACAGCATCACCTGTGTTTTCTGGTTTCCGGTCAGTTTCTTAAGTGTTTTTTAGACATACGTGTGAACTTTTGGAACACTAAAAATGAAAGTGAAACATGATTAACAAAACATAAAAAAAAAGTGAAATGACGAATAATGGGCGATAAATAATGGGGATCCCCTGTACATCTAATGAGATACATCTTGCTGCTATGTCACAAACATGACATATAAACATTCTCTCCTACACATAGTACTAAGCTAAGGAATTACCATTTGCAATCTGTAATATCAGTGGAAAATATGTATCACTTGAATAAACACCTAGGATATTATTCCTAATTCACTTGCATAGACAATTATCAATTTTAAGTAAATTAAAAATCTGGTTAACTAAAAGTAAGACTACAAAATAATGCTGCATCTTACTTTTTTCCCCATAATTCAAAATACCTTTTAAGACTTTCATTGTAAATGTATCATGCAAAATAACAACACAGAAAATGAAAATGCTACCTTGTCAATCAATTAACGGTAATCTAAAGTATCTGCATTCTACATTTTACAACAGTTTTTGAATTTGTATATAATTCAGAAAATCAGAAATCATATTACCTTGGAGAAAAACATTAAATAACCAGTCAATCAGCAAAAAAACTGTCATATTATGAACAGGACAGTGTTCCAATATGTTTATTTAGAATTGTAAAAAAGGAGGTAGGTTCATTCTAAACAATTACATATTACAACACTATATTACTAGGATAAATACTAAAACAGTTTGCTGTTCCCATAAGACTGTCCTTAATGGGAAGGCTAAACCATTTCTGACTGGTGACAGATGTAAACCATGTTCCAATTCACACACACGCACACTCGTGCACACACACACACACACACACACACACACACACACACACACACACACACACACACACACACACACACACACACACACACACACACACACACACACACACACACACACACACACACACACACACACACACACCTTTCTTTCTCTTTTGTATGAAGTCTGGGTTAGCGTCATGACCAGAGAGCAGCACCAACAATCAGATGCAGTGTTTTATCTAACCAGCTGCTAGAGACATAACTCAAACTCCACATAAATCTTACAACTTTAAAACAAGACAGTCTCACAGTTTTATATTACCAAACTAATTATCCAATATGAGAGTATATGCAGATTGTGTTTACTGGTAAGACCTGAAAGCAGAATTAGATTTTGCCTTCATTTAATGAAATTAAGAACTTTACTATGTTCACATTTTCTACTATATGTTTTGTGAGCCAAGGAGTGTCAGTAGGGAGGGAAGAACATATTACTTAGCATCTTTACTTTTTTCAACTGAAATCTGTGTTTTCAGTCAATTTCTAAGAAAAAAACATACATGTACATGGCAGGCAGTGTGTGCATCTGCCTACTTTTTGGCATACAGGACAGAAGGAAGAGGCAGATTTAATGTATATTATCATGGGTGCTTCATTACATTTTATCACATTTTTATTTGATTTTTAACAGTGTCAATAAATTACAGACTTAATGTCTATGAAACTACTACTTATATAACTGTTATATTTATAATTTGGCATGGTGAATGTATTACTAATTCAGAGATCTTATTGAGCCCATTACAAGCAATATTTATTCCCTTGTCATGACAGTAGCCTGAGTTTCCCATTGCCTGACAGTGATAGTCTGAGTAGACTTCAAGCAAATTCTGTCTCAACATCAGCTAATGTAAATCCTGAATATTTCTGGAGTATTTCATAGACAGAGGTTTAATCTGATGTCCTCTTTAACATAAACAAATATTTAAAAATTAAGAGGGAAAGGTAATTGGTATCCATAAACAATAGTAAGTTTATCTTTTATGAAACTCAAAAGTCTTGTACAACTTAGATTTTGGGATACAGTTATTATTAACTGCTTGGATGAATTTTCTGTACTTGGTTGAGACGCTGCTCTTACATATCTTAAACACTATTATCTCTCCTCTAATATACCATCACGTTTGGAATGTTAGTTTAATAATCACAATTACTTTCAAATCACAATCCTTAAAACTTGGAGATTAGCATTCATGCATACCACATCAATTATGAAAAAAACAGAGAAGAATTTTGAAGTACAATAAATAGTACTCAACAAATTTTTGAGTTTAAAGGCTATTCCATAATTAAGCTGACATGTATCAAATGACAGACAGATTTGATTAAAAAATATATATATAAATAAAATAAAATAAATTATAAAAAGGAAAAATGATGATAGGACAACATGAATTGGCCAAAAAGGTGATGAAAGGAAAAGGAGGAAGATGGGAAGAGAAGAAGGCAAAAGTGAAAAGGAGCACAAAAGTATCTAAAAATACAGAGCTTACAGAGCATTCAACCACTGGAAGCAGTAGCTAAAAATGTGAACAAACACATAAATAAATAAATTATAAATTTGATATATAAATAAATATAACATGTAAATAACTTAAAAAAATGACTGACTTACTATCCTCAGTCACCTCTCCACCTTTGACAGATAATCATATTCTCCAGAAAGCACTCTGGCTGCATGCTATGCTGAATCAAATATATCATAATCTTGCTATCATAAACTTTTAGTGTAAGTTTTACATTTATAAGTTGCTTAACCCATTGGATCCGGTTACATCACAACAATTAAATCACAAAAAATCTGGGCATTAGGCTTAGGTGAGCAGCTGCTCTGCCAGGTGGCTGCTTGTAGGCCGTGCGCCAAAAACGTGTGCACGGTGACAAGACTCTATGCCTCCTATTTGCAAAGTTATCTACTTCTTTTACGCATAAGCATTTTTAGCTCTTTGGTCATTTTCCAGTATCCATATTTGTTATTTGATTTGCATTATCCAGATGGTATATATATATATATATATATATATATATATATATATATATATATATATATATATATCTCTTTTTTTTTCTTTGCACAGACTCCACTCATCTCTCTAGGTAGTCTACAAATCAGTGCAAGAAAAATAGAACTATGTAACTATGAAATTTACATAATATTCAACTTTCTGTGAAACAACCTGCATCAGCTCACCGTGTTAGGAATGTGATGCCGAGAGTGGAAATGGCATCCTCCATGGAGCAGGTACTCTTCCAGTCACCGCTCACAGACATTTCATTCCACACTCATACATCGACAGGAATATTGCAAAATTGCCAATTGAGCAATATAAACTTCCCAATAGGTTTGTACACTTGTGGCGAGTCGTTTCCACCATTTCAGCCTTCAGCTGCAATGCTCACAACAGCCAGATTTTCCCATGACGGATTTTTTCATGATGTAATGGTCACGTCACCCGGATCCAAGGGGTTAATATTATGGACTTTCTTCTAGGAGAAAAAATAAATAAATAAAAAATAAATGGATGAATAAATAAATAAATAAAATAAATAATAAATAATTTACATGTGATACTGATTTCCTGAAGTGTTAAATTTATAGAATACTGTATTTCTTTTTTTAACATACTGTCAAGGATTTTGAGTAGCATCATATATAGTACTACTTAAAAATAAGTAAAATATTAAGTAAGGACATCCCTTTGTAAATATTCATTCTCATTCTCAGCAATATGCTGAATCAAACAAATATCATGGTATCAAGATATTCAGTTAAATCTTTCTTAGACAGAAATGTATCAACTCTAAAAGAAGAAGAAACAGCCTCTTCTGGGTTCTTCAAACAAGGACCAAAAACATGGATTAAGACTAATTTTCCACTGACATGCATTTACTCTTCTCTTATGATACTCGATAAATAATTCATACAATTACAGACATTTCACTACTGACTATTGAACAGTTACTGAAGTATAGACTCTGTATCTGACAAATATCCTGTAGTGATGACATCTGCAACATAAACCAAGCCTCTAATGCAAGTTTCTCTAAGGTGTCCTTTTTGGCACTTTAATGGAATCCGTATCATTAATAAATTAAAGCCATCTGCTTTATGTAAATATAATGACATGTACCTTATAAAACCTTGAGAAAACAGAAAGATAAATGCTGAAGTCAAAGAGAGCTCTGTGTAACATCATCAACACTTCCAGCACTTTTGGTGAAGTCATTCTCCTCTGCTTCCAAGTTCTGCTGTCTTGGGATCCATATCTGAGCTGCTTCTCTGAAAACAATAAGAAATGTGATTCACTGACTTATCTAATAGATATTCAGAGCAAAATGTATAGATACCTATATATATTCACAAAAACAATCAAAACAACCTCTACTTCAGCTCAGGTGGGTTCTATATTACTGCCACCAAGATGCCACATTGTAAATATATCTAAGTGAAGCACTCATGGAATAAATTAGCTTTAGTATGACGTATTCTTCAGTAGAAGAATGTACCCGGATTCGTGGATTCACTTATGTGAATGGGCAAAGACCATGTTGCCACTTGGGGTGCTTTCCTTTCTTTAAATGCACTTGCTAACACCCTTCGCTATGCCTTTGTTGTCTCTTACTAAATGTCCCACCTCCAGAACATACCATGAATTTCAGGTCTGAGAGAGCTCGTTGCCTACACCCAATCCCTTCACAACTGAGTGAGTGGTGGAGTTGCCACCAGCAGGCAGTTGGCGGGTAACCTTGGTTGTGACGGGAGTGTGAGTGTGGGCTGGGCAGACTCCTGTGTTCATGTTATTGGTGTTTTTTTTCTATGTTCTGTACGTTTTTCTATGAATGAACTCAGCTGTGATATGTGACCTAGATAACAGTAATAAATGCTGTGGAATAATAGATATTGGTCTCTCAACTCCTGTAGACTTAGGAGGTAACTTTGCCTGGCTTTTTCCCCTGCCCATATTCATACCCTATAATTCACGACTTGAGGAATACTTGTCAGGTCCTGTAAAAAGGGTGAGTGGCAGAGTAGCTGCACACCAACTACTGCATAGCATATATTTTGTATCTACCCACCATCATGTGCACTAGCAGATATACCCAAAACCAAAAGGCAAGGAACTTACAAGTAACACTCTCTGATGTTGAATCTTTCAGAGAAATCATTTCAAGTTAACACATATAAGATCTAAACACTAACAATAAAAGGCATGTTTCATATCAATTCACCTGAGAAGGTTCTTATGTGCAGTGGCTGCCTGGTACCACAAAACTAGTCCAACAATTGCTGACCATGTTCGCAAGGGGCCCAGAAGGAGTGCCATTGTGCCATATGCCAACCAGAAGAAATAAGCTGAGATCATCTGAAAAAGTAAAGTAATACCAATTAGGTATTTCATTTCCAATGAAATACCTACAATTTCTATATTTGCTATTAAGATGGCAATATAGCTACAAGGAAGAATATATGCTTCCTCAAAGAATGATTTTGTATCTAAAACAAGCTTATAAATTCAGATGATCATCAGAATCTCTTACAGACTCAAGTGAAAAAGGGTACAATTAGACCATTTTTCAGCAACATACTGGAAATGTAGTCTTTTGTTTTCTTCATATTCCAATTATATATTTCAATAACTACATTTTTAGTTTTCATTATGTTTTATCAAGCCACTAGTGCAACTAATTAATATTTATTGCCAATTCTACAGCTCACACTACCAATACAGTTACAAAAATGCTACTTTTACACCTCATGATTTAGGTTACACTATACAATATAAAAAGAAACCAAACCTTACAAGTTATAGCTTTCAGTAAAGGATAAAATTACTGATTGTTTAACTTATAAACAATCAGTACTTTCCACTAAAAGTTACTGGAAGAAAGACTAACAAAATTAAGAGAGAGATGAAGACAATTCTTGAGATCTATTGTTAATCAAAACCTGCACATATTAAATGTGTCCTCCCATGCATGATAGAATGTTAATGCTTGAAAAATTACGTGAACTTCCTAAGGAATTTATTATACGATTTATCTCAATAACCACATCAGAGTATAAAGGCTTAAAAAAAATCCAAATAGTCCTACCTGACTTGTAATAATTATTAGCAAACAAATATGTCGCCAAAGGTACTGGGGGAAGCTACAGATGGGACTAATGTACAGTGACCTGAATCTGAAAAAATCAAATACATATATAAGTATAAACTGTGACATAAAAATCACATTCTAACTATGTGAACAAGTATGAATGATAATAATTATTATTCTCTGCTGTGAATAAACTTCTCTTGACCAGAGCTCAGTTTCCCAATATCTTAATTACATGAAAACCACACAAGAAAAGTTTTACATTTATTTAAAGATATAGAAATCCTCAAAGATTTCCAAGCCATGGGATAATATTCCTGAACATTTTTTAAAGTAATTTCTAATAAGAAAAGGGTAATAAAACTGAATTATATGAATGAATTTAAATAAAAAACATTACCAATAATGATATTTTCCACATTTCTTCATGGTGACACTGTCATCCTATTTATTAGTATGTAAAGACTAGCTTTAAAGATGGAATTTAAAATATTAGCTCTTAGCTCTGCATATATTTCACCTACTCTCCAAGGCCAGATCTATAGTGAGATAATGTACAATCAAATTCAACACATTAATTACATAAAAATATCTGTTAACATATGAGAATGAATCTCCTGTTTAATTAGGATGAGGCATATCTACAATGTACAATATCTAAAATAGACTACAAGTGTCAAAAAATGGACATATCTAATAGAGACTTATCCCCATTATGTGCAGGGTGTTCTAACTACCAATGTTGTAATTACCTTAGATCAATGCAATGGGAAACTGCCATAATGAGTGGTACTTGGAAGACCACCATCTGAAATGAACAACAAAAATAAATCTTAATAAAACTTGTTATTCCAAATGACATAAATCATAAATATTTTTAAATAACCAGGCACAGATCATGTTCATTAACAATCACTGACAATAGTGCCTTACCTGAAAGAATCCATAGGCATAGGTGAGAGACCCAGGTAGGTAACTTCTGTTGACAAAGGTTCCCCATGCAAATACCACACCAATATGGTTTTCAATTACCTCCCCAACAAACCAGGGTCCTGTAAGAAATGTGTATATATATTGTATGCAAACCATAAATAATTTAATAACATTTATACAGTACAGCATACAGTATCAAAACATGTGTTCAACCTTCTTCCAGATGACTAAATATGCAAAATACTGTCTGTGCTTTTGCATCATTGTGATTTCTGGGTTCCAATATTTTGAGTAGAGACCCTCTAGATCAGGATTAAGTTTTAAGTTGGAAAACAAACTATCAAATCATCAAGAGATATCCTGATAACTTGAAACCATAACTGAAACTTCTATATAATCAAGTCTGAGTCCTCTCCAATGTTCAAAAAAGCCAGACCCAAAAGAAAAATCTAAATTGCTAAACAATCTCAGGGTCCAAACTGCCAGCCCTATTCCCTTTAAATTTTTCTTACAATGTACTTAGTATCTTAAAGTAAGGTATTATGTAAGGCAGACACCATGGGAATCACAATCTGAAATTAGGAAATATTAGTCAACTTACTTTCCTTACAATTATTTTGCAATTATCTACCCAGTCTCTGCACTTATAAAAGTCAATAAATCATGAACAAGAAAAACAGAGCACTCTACATTTATATAGCAATACTACCATAATACCAAAAATGTACAAATTGTTGAAATTTTCTTCAAGAAAAAATACCAGTTAATAAAAAAAATGATATTCTTCGTGCTTAAATTCCATAAATGAATGTGTAAATACAAATCACATAGGACAAAGCTAGCAATTTTGCTGTAATATGATTTCTTCAGCAAATGAATGAATTAATAAATATAAAAAAAAAGAAAAAGATAAAGGAAAAAAAAAAATCAAGCTATAGCAGTTTCCAGATGAATTATTAATGTTGCCTGCTCTTTGTGACAAAATAATAAATATTGTGGCACTGTGACATCATTCTATAGGACGGTACTTGAAATCACAGTTTCCTCCCACCATTAGAACTGAGTGCCTGGATTTTGACCACAGATCAAAATCCAATCATCGGGCTTACTTCAGAGGCTGTTATGCTGTATCAAGATGGTAACAGACACTTCTTGTTGAACAGACTCCATATTATCTCATCATATACTTTACAGACTATGAAATAATAATAACAATAGGTTATTTGTACCATTTTCTATATTTTTGTTTCATTCATTTCTCCTTAACACACCCTGCACTGCTGGTAACTGAGGGTAAGAATACATTCCTACATGTGGACACAGTGTCCTCCCTGGAGACAGCCTTCTACCAGGCTTGGCTCACAGATAGTACACTTCACCCTCATTGACTGTTGGAAACCCAAATGAAGCTTGGAAAAAGCCCCTTCTTGAATGCCATCTGAGTCAATCTCCTCCAAGTGCTTTCTGCACTCATGGTGAGATATCCTCCTCATCCGCTTCTCAGCCAATTTTTTCTTTGATAAGATGTTCCCGTCATTCACCCCTAGGCCAATTTTTTTCACTTCAAGACTCAATTCCAGTAAATTAATTATCAACATACTTAACTTCTTTTCTTAAGAGGTGTGAATAATCATTTGATATCTCTGTGGACAAAGGCAACAATAGTGTGAAATTTCCCCATAGGTCATGGAATGTTGCATTGTCACAAATGATCCAAGTTTTTTTTATAATATACCAGTTTTTGGATGCAGTCAGTATAAAAAAGACATCTGTTAATCCCACATAAATCAAAATGATTTCAGATTTTTGGTGAATAAGCACAAAATTTAACAATCAGAGATATAAACTTTTATGAATTTGGCATACTTGTGTGATTCTTGTAACTAAGATTGTCAATTGTTGTATTCACTTAAACAGAGGTAGTGTAGCAAAGTAATTATCAAAATATTTAAACAATTACTATTACTCATAAAGAATAATTGGATAAGAAACTTGGATGAAAATGTTATAGAAAAAAAAAATTATAATGGAAGTGAAATAAGCTTAGGTGACTTTGGTGAACTTTGTGGTGTTGCCAATGATTTCGAAAATGTTAATCAAGGAGGTAGGGCATGCAAAAAGGCCTTCAGTGAAGCTGGTGCTTATGTAACTAATGTCAATGATAATGGTGGTAAAAGTAACTGAAATATAACCTATGGTCCCACTGTTTTGCCACAGGATGTGGAAGGCTCACTAGTGTTATAGGCAATTTTCATTTGTTTAAATATGTAAGCAGTGTTTTTATGAAATTACTTTCATGGATTTCATTCTTAATTGCTACAGGCCAGGATTTCTTGAGCAAAATTTGAACTGTGCTGATGCTGATTGTACTGAATTTTGTTTATTTAAAAAAATATCACATAAATCTAAATATGGAGCAAAGCTGAAGTAGCATCTCTAAAACATAAACAATATCATTTGTCAGTGAAAAACAAGGATTTGACAATGAATTAATAACAGGAGAGGGAAGGTATCACATTTTCTCATACCACAAAATAGCAAATTCTCAACAGGACCCAATCAGTACATTAAAGTACTGTATATACAATGGGAATATGTCAAAATTCACAAGAATATTCTGCTATGATTTTCCTCTAAATCCCAAATGATTCTCCTTCTACATATTCCATATAGTGTAAGCTAATACTCCACATCCTTTGCAATTATCAAAAGACATCTTGGATAGCTGATGTCAGCCTACATCAGACATTTCTGCTATGTAATGTTCTACCTCTCTCACTCATGGAAATGTGGTAGATATTATAGTAATGTTGATGATTATATGAAGTTCTTTTACACATTACAGATACATCATTGTCTGCCTTCTTCCTAAAACTGCAAAGTATTATTTTCTATAACATGGAAATGAAAAATGAAAATAGTATCCAGTGGCTGGATCACCATACTGAGTGAAGTTGACCTATTGGATATGGAAGCATCACGGCAATCAAATCACAGAAAATCTGGGTATTAGGCCGCTCTGCTGGGTGGCTGCTTGTAGGCCGGTCACACACGAACACATGTTTGCGGTGACAAGTCTCTGTGCCTCCAATTTGCAAAGTTATTTATTCTTTTTATGCATAAGCGTTTTTAGCTTTTTGGCCATTATCCAATGTCCATATTGCCATTTGATTTGTATTATACAGATGGTAATAGATTTTTCCTTTGTACAGACTCCAATCATCTCACAAGGTAGTCTACAACTCAATGGAAGAAAAATAAACTATGTAACATTATGTTACTTTTTTTTTTTTTTTTTTTTTTTTTTTTTACATAATATTCAATTTTATGTAAAAAAACATGTGTAGCCACTCATAGTGTCAGGAATACAATGCTGAGCATGGAAATGGCATCCTCCATGGAGCAGGAACTCTTCCAGACATTTCATTCCACGCTCATACATTGATGGGAATAATGCAAAATCGCCAAATGAGTAAAATAAACCTCCCAATAGGTCTGTGCACTCATGGCAAGTCTTTTCCATCACCCTAGCCTTCAGCCGCAACACTCACAGCGGCAGGTTTGTGTCACCTAGCCAACAGCCAGATTTTCCAGTGACGAAATGTTCACATCAACCACTCAACCCAGATTTTTTAATGACGTGATAGTTACATCACCCGAATCCAACAGGTTAAGTATTAAAAATTGTCTGGGAGATATCATAAAAGTATAATCTCTCGTTTTTATTCTAGCAATTCTGAACCTGTGTGTAAACTACAAGTGCGAATTAACATACATGTCAATGCTATAGACATTTTCATTATCATCCACAAAAGATAAAAATATATGAAAAAAGACTTCTGGCTAATGTATGGTACCTCTTCATCAATATAAATCATTGTACATCTTCATTAATATAATTACTTCAGAGTATAGGTACTGTAATGCATGAGCTAGCACACATCTAATGAATAATAAGCCAAACTCAAAAACATCTATGACTTGTCCCATCAACCTGAAGATGATGATAACCCTGTGACAATATTTTTAAAAACATAAGGCTCTTCATAATGAGGCATAAATGAATCCACAGTTGGTTATCAAATGGAAAATGTGTATGAAACCAACGGGGTAATTGTGGATTATATGCATCATGCTAGATAATTTAATGCATACCATGTAATCCAGGAAGCATAAAAGAGATAAGGAAAGGATGTATATTCAGTGTTCAGTGTCTAGTAATACCAACACTCCTTCACAATTGTAGACACCACAAAATACAGTGATGGTGATAGGTTTTGTTCTCAACAAACAAAATATATAACAAAAATTTAACTTGAGACAGAAATTGCACAATTTAATATATTCACTTTCAGCTTATAATAAAAAAGAAGAAAAAAGTCAAATATAGAAGTAAACAAAATGGCTACATGACAAGGTCATCCTACTTAATGAAGCAATTCTCAAAATGGGTCAAATCTGAAACAATTGACTATATGTAAAAGAAAAAAAGGATGTTTAGTTAGGGAATCACTGTCACTTATAAAAAATCACATTTACAAAAAAAAGTTAAATATATATAATAACTAACCCAGATAAGGTCTTAGACTAACAAAAAGAGAGAAGAAAAAAATCTAAGATCACTATGAAGTATATTCAAAATAAAGCATATAAATGTATACTATCTCTGCAAGAAATCCCCTTGTCAGAAATAAATAATTAAGTAAATAACTATAACAATAGAAGAAAAATAAATCAATGGTGGTGGTAGGGGTGGTAACAATAATGGTAACAATAACAACAACAACAATAAAATAATAATAATAATAATAATAATAATAATAATAATAATAATAATAGTAATAATAATAATAATAATAATAATAATAATAATAATAATAATCATAACAAACTTAAATATAATAATAAAAAATACAATAATGATAATAATAATGTTAATATTGTAAATAATAATAGTAACAATAACAGTCATAATAACATTAATAACCAAAAAATAAAAAGAACAAGAACAATGGTTAATGGTTAGAATAAATAAATATGCTACACATCAGAGGTCATATAGCACTATGGTAAAGTATTGTGGTAGAAAGTGTGGAAATGAGTTAATGATTAGGAAAGAATGTGTTCGATGTTGTGGAACACTGTAAGATAGAATGGCAGTGAAAGGGGTACAGAGGGGGAACAAATGGAATACAGTGGGGATTTGTAAACGAGGATGGGGTTAAAGGTATAGAGCAATCAGATCAAATGGATAGAATTAAATAAGGGAACAGGGGAAGGTGGAGAATTATCGGGAAGAATGTCAGGCATAAGGCTTACTTGAGTGACCACAGGTGTGTGGCTTGTAGACCGGGCACCCTTGCACAATCATGTGCAGTGTCTAGACTCCTTTGCAATGTTATTACCTCATTTTTTGCTTAAGCATTTTTTAATCTTTACTTTTAATTTTTTTGCCATTTCCCGATGTCTACACTTGTCATTAGTTATGCTGCAAAAATTAAAGACTGTTTTCCTTGAACAGACTCCATATTCTAGGCAGTTCATAACACGGTGCAATAATAATAACAATAAGTAACATTTTATTATTTTTGTCATTCTTAATTTTTTTCTTAAAATTTAATTGTCTGTAATACAACCTGTTTTGCTAGTCACGACAGGCAGGAATAGGATCATGAGCATGGCAATAGTGTCCTCCCTGGAGCTGTCACTTTTCCAGTCATGGCTCACAGATGATACATTCCACACTCACTTACTGATAGGAATTATGCAAATGTCCCTTCCTAAATGCCCACTGAGTCTAATCAATCTCCAAGAGATTTGTGCACTCATGGCAAGTCATTTCCATCGCCCTAGCCTTCATACAAAATTCCTGTCACCCTGGTCACTTAGCCAAAATTTTTCATGATGTGATGGTCACAACATTCAGATCCAAAAGTTAACATTCAAATCACATGAAACTCTCAATAAATCATATTGCTGAACTTTTTAAAAAGTGTTCCATAGTATGATCATTTTGCATTTCTCTTCTTTTTGATAACACATTCTAAATATAATTTGTTAATGATAAGATATGAGAGTTTTGTAAAGCTATTGTCAATATATCTATTTGTTCTTAAACATTTTGCCTAAAATTTTACCTTATTACAGAGACATTCCAAACAGAATAGATGAAAGTGAGAAGTATGTAAAACAAGCAAAATTAGTATGACTGAAACTTAAAAGGATTAAAAAGAAAAAACTTACCAAGTGGCAGGTATATGGCTGTTAGGATTAGAGGCCAAAAGAGTCTGTCCACTGACACCATCACCCACAGTTTCCGTAATATTGTGTTGCAAACAGACCATTTAAGACGTGGTCGTATCATCCGACGTTCTGAAATGCAAGGAAGAGATATAGTTCACAGGCTTAAAAATCACAGGATTATATGTCTATGGTATATTCATATCAAACAATATGCATGGATAAATACTATTTTACATATTTAGTTTCAGATATTAATGATGTTAAAATACATCCCCCATGAAGTTATTAATAAATCATGCGATATTTACATTTCAATTGAAATAAAACTTAAAAAATACATCAGCTTACCAAGAACTAAATGATGTATGTATCGAAGTATACAAAGAGGAATCACACATATGCACACCATGATACCAAACAGGAATTGGAACTGTAAACATAAGAGAAAATAAATTATGAAACTGCAATATCCTTTTAACAGACCTCATTCTTTTTTTTTTTTTTTTGCTCGGTAAGTAAATTAACAGAAAACTTCAAAATACAGAATTGACTATCAATTGAAAGCAGTAAATCAGAAAGATATCAAATGCACCTAACAGTAAATCTAGCACAAGTAAAAATATAAGACTAGAACTAATATCTACTTTATCTTATAGCATTAACATATACAGCATAAAATCTTAACTATGCTATACAGCAAGCAAAGGTAACAAAATAAACAAACCTATTGCAAAGCTGATTAATTTATCTCTTTAAATTTCATTCCATACAGCTTTAAAAGGAGACATTATCTTTGAAGCAAAACTTACAAACATTGAGACATTTGACATCAAGAGAGCTCTTGGCCAAAAACGAAATGATGGTCGAGATTCGTCAAGAGAAAATGGCTGAGTAATTGTTCCTTCCCGTCCATCTCTGTCTCTAACATGAACCTGAAATGAAGTTGCATTGTTAAATGAAGTGTATATTACTTACATATGAAAAACAATAAAATGTAACTCACTTCTGTAAAGTGATATGCATTTCATAATGCTTAATCCATATCTGGTGGGCCACGCCTATAGCCTTCATAACAAAACAACTCATCACACTATAGGTGTCGCGAAGAAAGGAAAGTTCTGCTACATGTAGCGGACTCCCGGGTCAAATGGCAGGATGGTTGCCAAAAATTACCAGTCACTGACACCGAGAGATTTCAGATACCGTCATTGGCGGGTTAAAGAAAGAGATTGTGCCTTAACAAAATACACATTGAAATCACTTTTGTCTTGTAATGATTTAATTTTACACTGCTCCACTTACATGTCAATGTGTCTGAAATGACTTCAAACAACAGACATACAGTCTGCCATCAATACTCATGAGGGACTGGTTTCAAATGCAGTATTTTTCACCCACCATTCATATCCTCTGATATAATTTAAAATAATTGTAGATTATTAATTATAATACCTATTGCAATGTAAGTACTATCTAAATATATACTTTAGTGCATTGTTTAGGAAATAATGACAAGAAACAAGGTCTTCACATGTTCAGTACAGATGTTACTTTTGTAATCCTAATTAAATAACAGCAACAATATAACAGCCTTCTGTTATATTCATACTTACTGATCTTACACTTCTGGGAGCACCATACCACTTTTCAAAAGAGCTATGAAACAAAACAGCACTTTATACTCACTCTCAGTCCTTGAGGAATTGCACTAACATTATAATTAATTTTTAAGAGCCATTTTCTTTTTTCAAAACAAAATGGGCAACAAACAAGTATATATCAAACAAAAGAAACTTCATGTTCAAACATCAACTGCTGGAGAGACAGGAACTGTGAGTTGGTTGGTGGCTACAGTTATGCTGTGCAATATATTTCAACTTTACTTTCTGGGACTACCAAGATTTTTCATATATTTATCTTTAGATGATTGAAACCACAGAAAGTAAGTTGCTCTGGTCTCCTGTATAATTCTGTGAAAGATACTCCAGTGAATCTCCAACACTTGTCTTTTCTAACTTTCCTACTTTTAGCATTAACCCTTGGATACCCATTAGCTTCATCTTGCTAAGCCAGCTATTTCCTAAACCTGTCAGAGCCCTTACACAGAGGTCTAGCCAAAGTATCAGCTTTGGATTATTGGTGCAGAAAATTTTTTTGAGGAAAATTCTCCAATCCTACTTTCTCCTTTGGATATGTCTGACCTGCAATTTCCTATGGATGAAGAGCATATCATGAGATCTTTTTACTGGTTCTTCATAGTTGAAATATTTATACAAATACTTAATATGAGGATGCAGTGAATGTCTTCTTACCCCATTACCTAAAATTGGTTATAACTTTCTTATATGTTCTAGGATGGAATGACAATAATGTCATGTCCACTATGATTTTAGTTCATTTCCGTGTTTAGAAAGAGAAGGTTCCACAAGTGCTCAGTCACCAAGGAGTCCATTACTAAAACTACCTATCTCATCCATTAACCCTTTTTTTTCAGAAATATTTTTCTATTGCTATTATCATTCAAATAACATTACAATAATCGTAATGTTAAAATAATATTAACAGGATCAGTATCAGTAGCATTAAATTATTTTTTGAAATTTCAAATTCAAGGAATGGCGAAATCTGGGGAGGTAATGTAGGACCTACTAATTAACACCTTGGTGGCTAAGCACGGTGTCTAACATAATTCACCCAAAAATACAGTGGGCAGTACATGTACTCACAACCATTGGTAAACAAAAAAACAAATTAACATGCTTAGAACAATATCAATGGCAAACATCAAACTTCTTACCACAAGTGAATGTATTCCATCTGCATATCTCTCGGCATTCCATTTAGTTACATACAATGGTCCTTCTACATGGGAAAGTACAAGCCACGACTGGGACTCATCCAGTCTAACTCTAGCCTCTACAATGGGAGCTAGTGACCAAATCAGCACCCTGTTGAACCAAAACAAATACATGTTAAAATAATCCATTATAATAATGGACAACTCATGCCAACAAATGCAGAAAAAAGTACCAAAAAGATGCAATTTTACAATATTTACCTGTACTAATAAAAGTAACATTTTATTAGCAATCTGTCACCAAGGAAATATATTGTTCCTTTTCATTTTCTTTTATGAAATGTCTCTACACATAGATGTCTCCACAAGTACTTAGCCACCAAGGAGTTAATTGGTAAAGTACATGATCTCATCTGATTTTAACTTTCCTTAAATTTTTGGGAAAAATTATTTTTCAAATAATTCTATCAACACAGATACTGTTATTTTTATTGTAGACCTTATGATTCTTATAGTCATTACTATTAATAATAATAATAGAAGAGAATATTACCAGAAATATAAGAAAAGGGTAAACAGACAAGATAGATGAGTCTTTATGATTTAGTACTTGTGGAGCCATCTCTGTGACTTGTAAAGCCATTTGACTTTTTGAGCCATCTATGTGTAGAGACAAGTAATAAACTAAACTTATAGTGAGCATGGCAAGTCTGTACATGTCATCTCCAGAGGAACTGGGTTAAGAAATAAGAATACTTTTATGTTTATACATCTATATGTTTCGCACACATGCATGTGTGAGTGTGTGTGTGTGTAAGCCAAACAACCTTGGCAATATATGACAATGCTTCAGTCAATCATCCAAATTCCTTTAGAGTATGATAATGGTATTACCAAATATAAGCTGTTAAAAACAAACACAAACAGAGGTCTTCTTCTGGTTAATCTTTCAAAATTATATTTTCATAGCAATGGGAAACCATGCAATAGAGTTCACAGTGACAATATGCACCTTGTCTAAATGATGCTATTGTCAGTTTGACCTTCTTACCTAGCTTTAACCCACTCACTCCAGGGTAACACCCTCACATGTCATGGCTGGCCTTACTTTATTCTAGGATGACATCCCATAATGTTATGCATAGACAAGCCTGCTCAAAGTTGTGTGTGCTAAATAGACACGTGATTTTGTCCCTCAAGAGAAACAGACCCCAAAAAGTACTTTTAATGCCTCTTTTTAAGCTAATTACCTAGAGAGTAGTTTATACTGCAACCATAAGCATAGAGAACAGGGAAAATTATGTTTTCTATGCTTCTATTTTTTTCCTCAAGCAGATGACACTGCCTGCATCCTGACATGTGGTTCAGAATGGCTTGTGAGTGGGTTAATGTTCCAGTCACATTTGTTTTAAATTTAAAGGGATCCTTTGTGTTAGTTGAAAAGAGAGAAAAAAGGAGGAGAAAAAAGAAGGAAAAGATACTAATGATTATCAAAACATGAAAGTGATAAAAAGCAACATAAAAATAAAAGGCACCATACACACACCACACCACACCACACCACACCACACCACACCACACCTCTCACACACACACACACACACACACACACACACACACACACACACACACACACACACACACACACACACACACATAGAGGAAGAGTAGAGACTAAAAACCAGAAAGCATAAAACAGAGGCTGAAGACAGGAAACCCAGGAGAAAGGTGAGAAGAGAGGAGCAGAGAAATGTGAGATGCAAGAAGAAAGAAGGGAAAAGGGGCAAGATGGAAGAAGGAAAATGGGAAAGTGTAGGGGATGGCAAAAGGGAGAGGGAGGAAGCAGGGGAAGCAGATAAGGAAGAGGAAGTGGGAAAAGGATGTGGCGGAGGAATAAAAAAAGGAAGACAAAGAAGGAAGAAAAATAGAGAAACTGAGAAAGAGGATAAAAGATGTATACAATTTCCATATATAAAAAAATATGAGCTATCATTACAAATTTGTCAAAGATGCAATTATATAAAAGTATGCTCTAAAGATGTTAATAGTACAAGGGAATACCCAGTAAAAAAGTCTGCAACATAATATGGAGAATGCAAAATATCTATAAGAAATCATTAGAAACAGATCTTGATTGCTGCACTTTTCAGAAACATCTAAACATCTAAAATCATATATAAAAATCTAAATAATCCATATGATAAAGTAAGAATTTGTAATCTGCATAAGACATATTGCACCTATTTCCTGATGAAAAATCATATGTAAAACATTTTACATAATACATCTGCACGGATAAATCCAACTGACCTGATATGCGAAGATTCCCTCAAGAGGTGCAGTGGTTCGTGGAGGGGCATGGCAAATAAAGCGTGCTTGGGGTTGGTGACAAGGATAATGGGCCATGTGCCATGCGTCACATCCGTAAAAGAAAACAGGCCATGGTCTATTGCTGCTACTCGAAAACTGAAAACAAGTTGCACATAAATCTTTCTTTTTTCTCTTCGTTAGTTTTTTTTTCTCTGCAGTTTCCTCTATCAACATCATGTAAGATAATTTACATTTAATAAAGAAGCTAGCTCTGCCAACTTTTTCTTTTGTTAGCCAGAATACCTAACAATCTATAATTACTTATTTCTTTATGCTTTTTGATATGCCATACAGTGATGCTTTTTTTTCTTTTTTTTCTGTCTTATTCCTTTATTGGCCCTGAGTTGTTGCCAAAAAGATCCACTTAATCTGAATTGTAATACCAACATAACAGAGATTACATTCTTTACAGATATCCTGTATCTACTTTGCAACTCAAAACTGATGCATATATAAGCTGCATGTATATACATAGCCTTTCTTTATTTCTTTTTCATGCAACTCACACAAAATAATATAATATCTTGATCTCCAGATCATTTTACTCTCAGTAACCAAAAAAGTTGAAACCACAAAATGCTTGATAATCAACCTATATTATCCAACCCTCCACTCTCCCACTCCCTTTCTCATTCCCTTTCCCTTCCTCTGTGAGTGCTGCGTGTGGTGTGTGAGTGGTGCATGCGTGTGCTGCGTGTTTGTGGTGTGGTGTGTGTTGGTGTGTTTGTGTGTGTGTGTGTGTGTGTGTGTGTGTGTGTGTATGTGTGTGTGTGTGTGTGTGTGTGAGTGTGTGTGTGTGTGTGTGTGTGTGTGTGTGTGTGTGTGTGTGTGTGTGTGTGGGTGTGTGCGTGTGTGTGGTGTGTGTGTGTGTGGTGTGTGTGTGTGTGTGTGTGGTGTGTGTGTGTGTGTGTGTGTGTGTGTGTGTGTGTGTGTGTGTGTGTGTGTGTGTGTGTGTGTGTGTGTGTGTGTGTGTGTGTGTGTGTGTGTGTGTGTGTATGTCTGTGTGTGTGTGTGTGTGTCTGTGTGCATGGGCTGTGTTCATTTGCATTTGTGTGTATACGCATATATGTATGTGCGTTGTCGTGTTGCCATATTTGGTTGCATGCTATGATATGTTATGTTATGTTATGGTTCTGTTGTGTTGTAGTGCCGTGTGCATAAGTACAATTTATGTGTCTGAATGAATACAGATGTAGATGTGTGGCCACATCTCTGTGTATGTGTGTGTGTATGTGTGTGTGTGTGTGTGTGTGTGTGTGTGTGTGTGTGTGTGTGTGTGTGTGTGTGTGTGTGTGTGTGTGTGTGTGTGTGTGTGTGTGTGTGTGTGTGTGTGTAAAATGTAGATGCAGATGCAGGTGATGTGAGTGATATAATAATTATAGATGCAATGCCTAGTCAGGGTACAGATGTGTATGTGCAGGCAATCTGAGCCAGGAAAGTGCACATTTTTTAACATGTACATAGTGAAGAGTCCATTTCTCAGTTACCCAACTTTTCAACTTATATCTTATATCAAAATAAAATTACCAACTCCACTATGCTTTTCTGGATTTAAAAAAAATGTATTAAACATCACAACATGATAATCAAATATAATACCACACTATCATAAGTGTGGAGTATAAATTATTCCAATAATACTGTAAGCCTTTATTACAGCTTATATTTTCCATTGAAAGCTCAAATATTTCTATCTACCTACCACTTCTATACTGTCGTGCATAATAACCAAAAAGCTTTCTTTCAGAATTACAATGTACAATATGTTCTAAAAGCAGGGCCATAGACATAGAGGGAAAAGTAAAAAATATATATATTTATACATTATAATAATAAAGCATTTATTCCCTCTCAGTTCCTCCTTAGTCTAATTAACAGTTACTCTATGTACATAAAAGGTAAAAACAAGGATGTACAATATGGGGGAAAAAATCCTTTTCTTCCATCACCCTTAAAAAAAAATAGTATATGGCCCAGTCTAGAACTAATAAAGATGATTCCTTGATTAATACCATCCTATTATTGTCTAGCATATTCATGAATAAAATCACTATTTAATAATATCTTGAACATAGTCCTTCATGACTAGTCACCACTGCTTTATGCTTTTCTTTATACTTTAAGTTGCTTCACGACAGAGAAATGAACAATATACCAATTTTGGAAACCAGTAAATTAATGAAAGCATTCATATTTCTATAAAAATCTTTTAGAAAGTTGATTAGGACTTTGTGGTTTGCTTTTGCTATAATCAAAACCAAACCAGTCTAGCCCATTTCTAACATGATTACTTACATTCTTCCATCCTTCCAGTCACCTAATTCTAGTTCTAAAGAGCCAGTGTGCTGCCTGGTATACATATTTGGTGCAAGTCCTCCTAGGGTGTGTAGGTGACCACATAAGTATGCCAGCCCATGGCCCATGACTCGACGAATCCCTGGCTCAGGTGAGAGTATACAAGAGGTCGGATAATGGCCAAACCACACTGAGTAATTACTCTTATGGCTGGCAGTTTCAAATTCCTGAAGTAGCTTCATTTCTTTGTTTGTGAGCATACCTAAAAATGCAAACTTTTATTATGATATATATCATATAATACTCAACTTCTAATATAAATATGCTGTCTCTGTTTCAATTTAACACTCTTCTAGAAAGAACTGGAAGTCAAAATAACTTTGATTCCCATAATATGATATTGCATGATTGGCAGATTCATTTTTAATCAGCCAAAGCAAAGTCAAACAACACAGATGAACTTGCCAATAAAATTAAATGGCCTTTTTGGCCCTGGAAGAAGACAGGCATCAACAGCAATGAAGGCCACTGAATCATATCCATATTTGTGTATGTACATATATGAGCGCTGGTGACGTTGTCCTTGAATGCTGTAGTTTTGGTAAAAGTTGGCTTCACTAGCTAAGGATGGTACATTAAAGTTGTCTGAAATAATAACATATCAAAAATTAGCAAAGTAACTATTAGAATATACCACACTGCATTTGTTAATACATAACTATAATAGCAGTAGGAAATAAAATAGGAATTGTCCTATTTTCATAAGACAGGCTACCACATTGATATACTAACCATGATTTCCTCTGATGTCTAGCCAGACAGTGTTATTAAGAATTCCTGAGGTTTGAATAATATCACGGTATGTAGCCCACTCTTCTATATACTGTCTTGATCCCAGCATGTCAACAGTTTTGGCATCTGTTAAGTCACCTGTAAATTAAAATTTGATGAATAATAAAATACATTAAATATATCCCTATTTACAGACTACAAAAGAATACCTAATAAAAAAATAAAATACATTGATAACAAATACACAAATATACATATCAACATATGCATGCAGATATATAGACAAAAAAATCATGTTTTCAATCACAATAAAAACACAGATACACAGACCTATAAACTAGACTGAAAAACTAATCAATACATGAAAAATTCTGATTTGGAATTCTCATCCCAAAGATGATGGATGAATCAGTTCATGGGATGGGCATGAATTCAGAGTGGTATCAATGCATATCATGACAATGGTGGCTGTTCTGTGTTTTACATAATACAGAGAAGCATGGTTTTGTGGCTCTGGCTCTGATCCCGTTAGTTCTCTAGCTCCAGCCCTCCAAAGTCTGCATATGCCCTTGAAAAACAATAATCAACTAGTCTAGAACCAAAGACAAAAGTGAAAGGGAAACATTATTTCCACAATTCTTTTTTTTTGACTCATGTGGAAAGACTTTGTCATCAGCCCCACCACAGCAGCAAATGGGTTTACAAACCAAATTTCTAACTGTTACCATGTTACATATCAGTACTAATAAATTTAGATTTCTTAAAGTGCTAACAAAAACTTGTAATAATCAAAGGTATTTGCTGAAGAGATTATAGTAACATATCACAATTAACCTGTTGGATCTGAGTTACACTGATATCATCTTGAAAAATTTCAATGAAGGGCAGGTGATATGAACATCTAGTCATGGAAAAAAATTTGGCTGTGGTGGGAGTATCTCATCTTGGGAAATTATTACTGAGTGTTGGGTGGGGATATCTTGTTACGAGTCCACAAAACTCTTGGAGTCATATCATATCATATCATATCATATCAATGGGTCTTCAGGAAGCTCCTATAGGATTTCCACTGGTATACAAGGGTGAAGTTTGCCACCTGTTAACCATGCCTGGGAGAGAATCACCTCCAGGGAGGATACTATGTTTGCAAACAGGAACCTATTCCTGCCTGCAGTTACCCACGGTGTAAGGTGAATTACGGAAAACTGAACATGAAAATATAAAAAAATGGCACAAGACAATGCTACATATTGTTACTGTAAAAGCACAGAGTGCATTTGCACTGAGCTAATATGGAGTGTTCCATGAAAATGGTCTATTGTCATAAAGCATAACAAATTACAAATACAGACATAAGAAAATAGCAAAACAGCAAAAATTCATCTGCAGAAAAAGGGCTCATAGCATTGCAGAGAAGAAGCAAGAAGTCTTGATACACACAGGAGTGTCCATGTGAGCTGGCCCTAAAAGCTACACACCTAGGAAAGTCACTACTAAAGGAAGCTTAATGCATGGATTTTGGTGCAT